>NC_134485.1:212326622-212469122 GCF_040206685.1 Ascaphus truei | reverse complement strand
GCAGACCTGCCTAAGACATGTGAATGTGCTCACAAGTAATATTTCTTTGTTATATTGTGGAGGGTTTATAATCACCTTTTCACCCACCATAACATATACATATAGTGATGCCCACACCACGTTGCAGTCTCTTGTCCCAATTTAAGGCCAAAACACTGTATAAAGTTTTAACTGCAGGGGTTTTATTTACAGGGATTAAATCAAAACAACACATACAAATAACTCCTATTCCCTTTAGGGAAAGTCAACTACACCATAGCTTTCGCCCTCACTAACTGCATGGCCAGCTAAGCTGGTTCCCAAGTCAAAATATGCCCTGGCATATGCAACCATGTAACACAGTCTCTGCATATAACAATAAAGTGTTTTTCTTATCCGTCAGTCCTTTGGAGAAGGCGTCCCTGCTTCAGCACGGTCTTTCCTCCTTTCTTCCTAGGGGAACTCAGCCTCACATTGAGCCCAGAGAAACTCCTCTGTAGGTCCTCTGTAACCAGCTTCCGCTGCTGGGGAGCACTTCTATCCACCCCCTTCCCCTTTTCTGGGGAAACCAGTCTCTCTGTCTGGCAGCTTCCTGTGTCTTTTAAAACACTTCCTCGCTGATTAGCGTCAGCTGCTGCTTTTCTCTAGGGAAAATCAACTGTGTGTGCTGCAAAAGACCTATAGCAGCCCTATTCAGCCCCTAGAGGACAGTGATGGTATCACATTATATAGATCTAGATATATAGATTCAGCAGTGTAGACTATATATTGGATAATATATAGACTATTTGCCAGGGTGCTTTTTTTAAGCTTGGATTATTACACTTGGGGCTGAAGGACACACCGGCAGGACATTATTAGATGTTGGGACCAAGCGATAGACATCGTACTAGCACAGCACAGTCAGGGAAGACCAGCAAAGCGAAGGTTTCTCAGCAGAGACACGGATGATAACAATTGTATCTGCCAACTAACTCCACCTTTCCAGTACAGCTTGACCCAGTCCTGACTTAAACCACACATCACAGAAGAGTGGCTTTATGTATACTGCCATAAATCAATAACATTTTAATTACAGCAAAAATATGGGCATTCCCGAAAACTTGAACTTGGGGAATTTTTTCTTCGATAAATAAAACACAGTCATCCCATTGCGCACACCCACATTGCTCTCCTCAAGCAGGAACCAGGAGGGGGAACCAAATAAAAACCACCTCAACGTGTTTTTATGTTAAACAATTTCCCAGACGGTGAGGGGAATTCCTCTATTGGGTTGAAATCTTACAGCAGCAACTTGTATCCAATTTGGTTTTGGAGAAAGTGCCTGAACCATTTAATCCCGTGTGTCCCAGTGAGGTTAACCACCAGAACTGGAAATGATATCCAGTGTAGAATGGGACAACCCCACTCTGGAATGGGACAACCCCACTCTGGAATGGGACAACCCCACTCTGGAATGGGACAACCCCACTCTGGAATGGGACAACCCCACTCTGGAATTGGACAACCCCA
This sequence comes from Ascaphus truei, assembly GCF_040206685.1. NCBI lineage: Eukaryota > Metazoa > Chordata > Amphibia > Anura > Ascaphidae > Ascaphus > Ascaphus truei. The sequence goes on along the minus strand of NC_134485.1, from coordinate 212,467,631 downwards.
CTCTGGAATGGGACAACCCCACTCTGGAATGGGACAACCCCACGCTGGAATGGGACAACCCCACTCTGGAATGGGACAACCCCACTCTGGAATGGGACAACCCCACTCTGGAATGGGACAACCCCACTCTGGAATGGGACAACCCCACTCTGGAATGGGACAACCCCACTCTGGAATGGGACAACCCCACTCTGGAATGGGACAACCCCACTCTGGAATGGGACAACCCCACTCTGGAATGGGACAACCCCACTCTGGAATGGGACAACCCCACTCTGAAATGGGACAACCCCACGCTGAAATGGGACAACCCCACGCTGGAATGGGACAACCCCACGCTGGAATGGGACAACCCCACGCTGGAATGGGACAACCCCACGCTGGAATGGGACAACCCCACGCTGGAATGGGACAACCCCACGCTGGAATGGGACAACCCCACGCTGGAATGGGACAACCCCACTCTGGAATGGGACAACCCCACGCTGGAATGGGACAACCCCACGCTGGAATGGGACAACCCCACGCTGGAATGGGACAACCCCACGCTGGAATCCAAGTTTAGGTGACAGAGGGGTCATTTAAAAAAGGACATATGACTCTTCTTTCCCCTTCACCACCCCCCCCCCCCCCTAAAAGAAGAAACATTTTACAACAGACGAAATGTTTTGAGGTGGAGCAGAGAAAAGACGATTTTATAAAAAGCTTGCAACATCACATTAGTATACAGTTTTATCATGGAAAAGGCTTGAAAGAAAATAAAATGTTCCTTGGAGAAGGTCTATTTTCAGCGATGACTCCTAAACATCTAATTTGTTCCTTTTGATGTTTGTTATTGGGCTTTCCATGACTCTGTATAAACGCATTTTACATTCTGAAACAAACCATTAACCATGTCACTGCAAGAGGGTCCAGCAACGGATTGCAGCTCAATGAGTCACCGGCCCCTCACGCAGCGAAAGGATTGTAAGTGTATGAAAGGTGCTTCTCTGTGTAACAAATAGGTGGTCCTCGTTATCTGCCGAACGGATTATCCGACCCTAGATAATGTATTCCGCCGAGAGCATCACCTGACGTCGGAACCGATTATCTGACGCTCACCGCTGCAGATTAACATGGGATCTGCAATCCGACAGCGAATTCCGGCAGAGAACCGAGGACCGTCTGTACATGCATATGATCAAAAAAAAAAGTTACTTATAGAGTTACTAGGAATTCAAAAATATAATGGAATAAATTGTAAAATGTGTAAATTGAAATATAAAATGTGCAGTCTACTGCTACTCTAGAAAAAATTATTTCCATCAAATACAATAATCAAACAAGTGAAATCCTTCAATACTTATTGTTTTAATAGCCGTTTTTCAGAGGAGCTTTTTGGGGGGTTCAATAAAGATGTCAGAGTTCCATTAAACCTCTGCATTCAATGCTGTATTACGCGAGGCCATGGACCATGGTCTTACACATGGACGACCCATAACACGTACGTTTGTATTTACTGGTCAGACAACTGAAAAGCTACCAAATGATTAAGTTAAACAAATGAAAGGGTGGAGAACACAAAGCTTTGATACAAAGGAGATTCTTCACTTTATCGCAACTCCAACATACTGTGCCAATGATTAAGAACCAGACTTAAAGCTCATTATAGCCACGAGTGTAGAAGTGCAGCGCACAGCAAAGAAACTGGATCCACGGGACAGCAGCAGTATGATAAAATCCTTTATTGAAAAGTCATGGTGCAGACAGGAATGGGTGCAGGAAAAAAGCCTCTGTCTCTAACGCGTTTCACGCCTGTGTGGCGCTTCGTCGGAGAGTACTCTGGCAGAAGCACGCATTCCAGAAGGCACAATGGGCAAGGTCACGTGAGTTTGTACCTTAGACAGTACTCAGAGGTATTTTATTGGTGTTTTAGCAGGTTGTCAGTACCAGTCCACATTGGCAGTGAGGGGGTGGGGCTCATATATCTCCATTACCCACACTCACCAGGACATTTATTCAGGTGTCAGACACATATGCTCACCCATATATACCTCACTCATTTATATACCTTAACCCAGCCTACCACCTTCAATCAAGAAATCATTGTTTATTACATATCTTGTCACTAGAGCACTATTTTCGAACTATGTTCTTAAAGCTCATTATCGTCATTTATTTATAAAGCACCAACACAATCCGTAGCGCAGTACAAACAGGGTTAGAGGACAAAAAGAAAAAAAAAAAAGAAAAGGAGTAACAAACATTAACATACATTGTATGTAAACATAAGGTACGGGGGGAGGGGGGAGATCACTTTTGTATTGTGCCATGGTCTGCAGATTAACGTATCGTAATAATATAATACAAAAAAATGATATACCACTAATTACAGGGCACAACCATAGTGTTGCTACCGCTTCTAAACTATTACGCCATCATAGGACCTACTGTATGCAGATCACTTTCTGCCACGCTAGTAACACTGCTCGCAGCCGCACAGTGACACATACTAGTGCACAGCGACACATACTAGTGCACAGCCGCACAGTGACACATACTAGTGCACAGCGACACATACTAGTGCACAGCCGCACAGTGACACATACTAGTGCACAGCGACACATACTAGTGCACAGCCGCACAGTGACACATACTAGTGCACAGCCGCACAGTGACACATACTAGTGCACAGCCGCACAGTGACACATACTAGTGTACAGCCGCACAGTGACACATACTAGTGTACAGCCGCACAGTGACATACTAGTGCACAGCCGCACAGTGACACATACTAGTGCACAGCCGCACAGTGACATACTAGTGCACAGCCGCACAGTGACACATACTAGTGCACAGCCGCACAGTGACACATACTAGTGTACAGCCGCACAGTGACATACTAGTGCACAGCCGCACAGTGACACATACTAGTGCACAGCCGCACAGTGACACATACTAGTGCACAGCCGCACAGTGACACATACTAGTGCACAGCCGCACAGTGACATACTAGTGCACAGCCGCACAGTGACACATACTAGTGTACAGCCGCACAGTGACATACTAGTGCACAGCCGCACAGTGACACATACCAGTGCACAGCCGCACAGTGACACATACTAGTGTACAGCCGCACAGTGACATACTAGTGCACAGCCGCACAGTGACACATACTAGTGCACAGCCGCACAGTGACACATACTAGTGCACAGCCGCACAGTGACACATACTAGTGCACAGCCGCACAGTGACATACTAGTGCACAGCCGCACAGTGACACATACTAGTGTACAGCCGCACAGTGACATACTAGTGCACAGCCGCACAGTGACACATACTAGTGCACAGCCGCACAGTGACACATACTAGTGTACAGTGACACAGTGACATACTAGTGCACAGCCGCACAGTGACACATACTAGTGCACAGCCGCACAGTGACACATACTAGTGCACAGCCGCACAGTGACACATACTAGTGCACAGCCGCACAGTGACATACTAGTGTACAGCCGCACAGTGACACATACTAGTGTACAGCCGCAGTGACACATACTAGTGCACAGCCGCAGTGACACATACTAGTGCACAGCCGCACAGTGACACACACTAGTGCACAGCCGCACAGTGACACATACTAGTGCACAGCCGCACAGTGACATATACTAGTGCTCAGCGACCCATACTAGTGTACAGCCGCACAGTGACACATACTAGTGCACAGCCGCACAGTGACACATACTAGTGCACAGCGACACACACTAGTGCACAGCTGCAGTGACACATACTAGTGCACAGCCGCACAGTGACATATACTAGTGCACAGCGACACATACTAGTGCACAGCCGCACAGTGACACATACTAGTGCACAGCCGCACAGTGACACATACTAGTGTACAGCCGCACAGTGACACATACTAGTGCACAGCCGCACAGTGACACATACTAGTGTACAGCCGCACAGTGACACATACTAGTGTACAGCCGCACAGTGACACATACTAGTGCACAGCCGCACAGTGACACATACTAGTGCACAGCCGCACAGTGACACATACTAGTGTACAGTCGCACAGTGGCATATACTAGTGCACAGCCGCACAGTGACACATACTAGTGCACAGCCGCACAGTGACACATACTAGTGTACAGTCGCAGTGGCATATACTAGTGCACAGCCGCACAGTGACACATACTATTGCACAGCCGCACAGTAACCTCATACACCGTGAGAAGCTGAAGATTAAGGATTTAGTCACCAAGAGCAGTATAATATATGTGATATAATAATATAACACATAATGGAAAGTAGTGCTTGAGACATAAAAGTAACATTAGGCAAAGGAGTTCCTGCTCCGAAGAGCTTACAATCTAAGTGTTTTTGACAATTCAAAGCTCTGCTGTAGCTTGTAACTACTAAACTGTCCGCTCTTGGCAATAAATGCGAGGTGCTCCTGTGGATTTCCTGTACGGCTTTGTTTGCTATGTGCGAGCATCTCCCCTTACTGCCTAAACCGATCCCAGGAAATAGAAAACACAGCCTGCTTTGCAAGCCTTTGTCACAAAAGAGGGACTTGTGGGTAATATGAGCACATCTGCTGCATTGTTACATTATCAAAGTAATCACCTGTGTGGCTGGAGACCTGGGATCGGATACCGCCCTCAACCTTTCCCAGTGGACTCATTTGTTTGCCACTGCATGCAGAAGGTTGTTTTGAGGAGTACAGTACATAAGCCCAATCTTTTTTTTAAATTCATGTTATGAACATATACAAAACATTTACGTTTTTCCACTTCCATCAGCTCCCGTAAATAACAAAAGCGGAGGTTTTTTTCCCCCCCTGCAACTCCGTATCTTGAAGGAAACAGAAGTCCAGGTGGTGCCTATGAAGACTAGGAGTCTGAAGTAGCTCGAAACCCAAGACGCCCAAGATAAAACAATATACTGGGGAAGGAAGAGGAAGGAAGGGCAAATAAAGGGATAAATCAATAGGACAAGGCATGTGCCTTCATTAGTAACCCCTTCAAGGCCGCTCTCTGTCTAGTTCTTTGGGATGTGAAATGCAAATCCCTAAAACTGGCACCTCTGACTTCCCTGTACACAATGCAATGCGACTGCAGACCAAGTATACGCAGCGGAAGCCAAGGCTTCATTGTGAGGTAGACGTTATCGGCGAGCTCCAGTTTCTACACCTGGCCACTAGAGGCCGATAGCGGTGGATCTGCTTCCCACTGAATACCCAGCAGGTGGGATGTACAGTTCTAACCGCATCCCCCTGCACAGCTGCGAGTCATGCACACAGAAAGGGACAGGCCTGACACACGGACTCCGCGACACTTATTAAAGGCACACACAAGCTGCTCCAGGATAATGTTCCTCTGACCTAAAATACAGTTCTGATGCATTTCCTCCATGACTTGAGATGGAGGGGAGGTGATGGATTCCAACATAAGAGATACACACACACACACACACACACACACACACACACACACACACACACACACACACACTTATATAAAATATTTATTTCTACACACATATAGGCCTACATGATTCATGTGTGCGCAATACGTACACGGCCTGTGTGTGCGTGCACAACACAAGCATGCTTGTGTATGACACGTCTGTGGGGTGTGGGTGCATGATGGATGTGTGATGGATGTGTGATGGATGTGTGTGTAAGTGTATAAGATACGTGTGCAAACAAACACACACACACACACACACACACACACACACACACACACACACACACACACACACACACACACACACACACACACACACACACACACACACACTGCAAGTCTAATAAATCCACCAATATCGCGTTCAGTATATATTTAGAGGCACGAACACACGAGGTAGTGAGGGTGACAAACAGACGTGGAACTCCTGGATACTGGAGAAAGTAACTGGGGAGGAGAGTGGGGGAAACACATGCACTGCACTTATTACCCAGGAGTTGGTGAGATCATTGTATACCTGTAACCATGGGAGTTCAACCATCTGACATAAAAAATATGGAGTGGATTTTAAATTAAGGCTCCGTGTGGCCTAAAGCCCCCGATTCCCAAGTACTCCCATTAAAAGAAAAAAAAAGTCCTTGGATGTGTCTGAATCTCTCACCCCCCACCCCCCCCCCCCCCCATTGTTCTGTATGAATCTACTGAGAACTCGCAGAAACAGATTCATCTTTCAGATTTCATCAGTGTCCGAGTCAATTCACCCATCCATAAAACACAGAAGATTTTATTTGCTCGAGTAATGTTTGTTTTAATACCTTAACAACCTTGTTTGATCATCAAATATTTCCCTTCTCTTTCGCCTCTCTCCTCCGGGCCAGTAAATGTTCGTTTATCTTTCCTTGAAACCCTTTGCAAATGTTGGTCAGGCCCTGGGTTTGTTTTGAAGCCATCTCTGGCCCTTTCATGTTTGCTCAGACATGTAATAAAACTGGCCCTGTGTTAGTCTATGCCAGTCTTTTTTCTCCTCTCTGAGGCTGCAGCAGCATTTCCACTTTGCAAACGAACTAGCTGGAGTGTGATTTATAAATCACGAGTCTCCAACCCTATTTCTGTGAGCTGATGAACACACAATTCCAAAATGTCCCCCTATGGCAAATGCTGCTCAGGCTAGCACCAGACACATTATGGAAAGAAAATAACCCTTTTAACCGACTCCTAGACAAACTTAATAAAAAATGTAAAAAAACACCAGCCAAGCAAATGAAATATGTATATATCTCATTGTGCATGTGTGTGTACACATACAGAAAAGAGGTACATACATTTTCAACAAATGGCAGCATAGGATTTGCATACAACAATTCAAGTGACAGACGTCCAATTTATCATTAGATGCGGTTTGTAACGCTGATCTATAGCTAGTATACTTTATTTCAATAATCACCCCTCTGCAAACTCTTTATAGAGCACTGTCTTCCTTCAGCTGTTCCTTCCCACTGTCTCCTTACTTCGTCAGCGCACCCAGGCAGTTTACTAATAAAAGCCAAAACTGACTTTTCTCCAAAGTCTTGGTATTTTGCCATTCAAACCAGGCGGAGATGGAACATTGCATCCAGACAGGTAGGATCCATGGGCAACTGTGAGCACTCTTACTCCTGTCGCAGAATACGGTTGAGACATGAAAATACGTTTTTTTGCCCAACTATAATCATTTTTTTTTTTACTGTGGCGTGCCTCAATTTATTGATGTGTGAGCTAGGGACAGTATTCCTAAACTTGGGACACTTGGTAACTTGATCTGTAATCACTGATGTTTATGCAAAAGCAATGACATCTTATGCAATATAAAACAATTATACATTGAGGCTGCAGAGTGCATTTCAAAGGGAGAAAACATACAACTTTTATTATTTGCTTTTTTTAAACTTTATTAAGCATACAAGTCGTCATCCTAAATTACCAGGAATCGTGTACTTAGACGAAATCCAAGTAAGCACAAAAATAACAAGCTTACAATGTCAGTATAAAGGATGTGTGGGGTGGATCTTTGTATACAGGAGTACATGTGCAAATAGGTATATATCACTATAACCATGTAACTGCTTATACTATATTATACCATATGCAACTTAGTGAATACATTGCAATCACTTGTTGTGTTCATGTGTGCCTGTATGTGTATTGGTGCACGTTTGTGAGTTTGTTTTATGAGCAGAGGTGCAGGCATGAGAGCACAGCAGCAATACATGGCAGCAGTCACCACTGACTCCACTGCCAAGGCCTCAGCAATGCACTGTTCTATCCATCTGGCAGAGAATGGAGTTAAAATGTGTGCTTACATAATATGTGCCTTGTCTGATAAAATCACCCCCCCCCCCCCCTCTCACTCACTCCTGCAAGATCCCATCCATGTGCCATCTAGAGAGAAATAACCGATTAAAAGATATGCTAGTAGTTGATGAAAAAGAAATGAGAAGCCGGAGAAAAAGAAATGAAGATCACTTTATCTCTGGCTTACAACTCTGAGGCAGGTTTGTCAAAGCGCTCGCAAATCTGGAGCGAGTCTCACTTAACCGCTTGATCGTCCAAAGGGTCAGCAAGTCATTGCTTTTCTAAGTGTTGTTGGGCCCTCTGACACTCAAGAGGTCAATGAAAATCAAATCTCATGCATATCTAACGTGAGGGTTTTTTTTTAGGCTTCAGTAGAATCTCGCTCTTTAATCAGGATTTTCTACTAGAATTTCCTTTGTTTGGGTCATGGAAGCAGCAATACAGGTGTCACTCATTTTTTTTACAGGATTGAAGCAAGGGGTCTTCGGAGCAGAACTTCATTTCAGCTCGGCTGACCCCCTGCTTCCAGAGATAGTTACCCCTGTAGGGGGTGCCGGTATCTCTGTCAGAGAAACTGTGTGCCCAACATAATGGCGACATTTTTAATGTGCCGTGTCACGTGGGCCAATAGGAAGCTGTGACGTCATCCGGTGTGGCTTCCTATTGGCTGACGTGACCAGGACATTTATACTGAAGAGAGATACCGGAACCCCCTACGGAGGAAAGTGTCTCGGGAAGCAGGGGTCCTCGGAGCTGAAATCAACACAGTTCAGCTCCAGAGACGACCGGCTTCAATCCTGTAATACATTTTAAAACATAAAACCTTTATTGCTATTGCTGCATTAAGGGTGCCCAGTGAGCAAAGGTGGTGTGATGTTAAAGCAACTTGTCCAAAAAAGGCTGAAGTAAATGGGGAGGCACTGTGAGAATTAAACAGCTCAACAACCCAAACATTTAATTCTAGCATTATTATATGCTTTTAGCTCAGAATTAATAAAGAAATCAGATGAGCACGCAATAACTTATTTTCATTCCACCATTTACTTTTTATTTATACAAGAACAGATTTATGTAAATAAAACAATTTTTGTAACTACCAAGCACTTTCCTTTCCAAATCATTACCCAAGGGGGGGAAGAAAAAAAATGTCCATCACTAAAACATATGCCCAGAAGAACCTAAAGAGACAAATAAATCACACTTCCTATTAAATATGCAGCGATTCCTTAACACTCTCCCGTTCCTTGTATACTGATGACATATTCTGTACAAAAGGCACGGATTGTGTGCAAGGAGAAGCAATTGGCTTCCTACTCCACTCTTGCAGCTTTTACAGATAATTGAAGGGCCGTTTGCTCTGATATTTTAACAAAAAGAGGACTTTTCGCTTCCGTCATGATCACAGTGGAGAATGAAGGTCATTATTTGATGTCCTTCCAAAACTACATGTACAAAGGTGCTTTTACTCTTAAAACAATTGCCAACACTTTTAAAAGCACTTCCTTTACTTATTTGTTTTCTATTTTATTTTAACCTTAAATGACTATAGCAGGAATTCCCAACCTGCAGTCACTGTTGGTACACAAGGTTCTACCAAAGTGACACGTCACACTCCCACGGCTGCTCCGGGGTTGCTATGGGTGAGCGGAGAGAGAAAGCTAGAAAACAAGTACAATATTGACATTACAGTATTAAGAGTTAACGGGCAACAACAGACTTCTAAAAGGGAAAAGGTAAATGGTAACATGACAGTAATATAGATACTTTACCAAGTAATGGTATGGTTACTAGTTCAGGGGGGAATAATAATAATAATACTAATAAAAGGTAACCAGAGGACTACAGTAAATGTTACACAAATTACCCCCTGAAAAACCTTCAATTAAGCTTGTGATGGTGCAAGGCAAAAAAAAATCATTATGTAACCAGGAACTCTTCCAACTTTTTTCCATAAAGAGGTGCCAACATCATATACAAAGGGGTGGCATCTCATGAGGAAGTCTTACAGAAAGGTTATAGTAACGTGGTAACCGAGAGGAAGAAGAAGGAAACCCACTTATGAACTCCTCCAACAAATGTGCAAACAGATGGGATTAATATCGCTGGGTGATGTGTACTAAATGTCATATCGCATATTCAGTATTTAAGACGGCACCTTAGACAATAGTAAAAAGATAAGGCACAGAAGTTTATGAAACGCGTGGGAGAGCTGTATACCTCCTTTTTTAATTCACGATTCAATAAAAGTTTTTTGTTTTGGACCCTACTCCCTTGGTTGTGCGCTGCTTTTTCTCCTTTTTTCTGCACCTTAGACCAGCGGTGCGCAAACTGGGGGGGCGTGAGATTGTCTGCGGGAGGGGTGCGGGGTTTACAGAGGCCCTGCGCGGTTCCTGAAGGCACTTAAACTAAGTAGATAATTAATGTTACCTCTCATAACATTTTGCAGCAGAGGAGTTATTCAAGTAGTAGGAAGAAAAAGGCAGTACAGGCACCGAAGTCGGTCTTTAGTATTTTAACTAACCGGTTATTGTATGTACTTCATCCATTCCCATGTCAAGGAAAAATTAAGGTAACAGTAAAAGTTTATAGATTTCATAAACTGGTGGAATATCTACAAATGCACTAAAAATCGGTATAGAACAGATCACTGGAGACCGACCGGCACAATCTTATGTCTTTTATCTGCTTCTATCCAGAGGTGTGGAAAGTGTCACTTCATTTACATTTAAGTAGTCAACTTCTGTCCTTCCTCTAATCTACATTTAGAACCTCCCAGTGATCTATTAAACAATTAGGTAATCAAAGGATATAGCAAGCAATAAATCACTGACTGGTCCAAGATATGCCAAAGCACAGCAGAAGCTGCACGCAATAATCGTATTTGCTTAACACTTAACGTGAGAAGAAATACATTTGTTGCGAGACTTCAGAAGAGTTCATCTTTTCTGCTTGGGGACATCGGTCTCGGTAACAGGAAGGAAGATTCTTTAAAAAAAAAAAAAGTAGTTGAACCGTTTGGTTTATTGTTTAACCCTTCAGCTGTTGACGGGTCATATTACTTCACACTGCCGTGCATAGTTTTGCTTCAACCTCAGCAAAGGAGTATGGGATGTGTAAGAACAAATGGCTCAATTCCCATTTTGTATGTCTTAAACTTTGAACATCAATATTTTACACTGCGAGCAAACAACCATTTAACCTTCCCCTTCACTTTTCTTCTCCTCCTTGTTCACCACAATTTTACTTTGCACACACGAAATCATTCCCCACAACGTCGCCATTGTCCAAAACGAAGAGAATATGGGCCAGTCTGAGGCCACAAACCACAGGCGCGATATTTGGTTACCAGCTCACCGTCCTGTTTCTCGCATGTATGGTGTTACTCAAATGCGTTCGTGTGTAAATACATATCCACGGCTCAAAGCTTTATTATATTCAACGGTACAAAGCTTCCGGTTCATGTTGGGGCTTTAACATCAGACAGACAATGGGCTCTAACATTATAAGTACTAAGGGGTCCAGCAATGCAATGGATTACAGACACCTCCAGAACTGAAGAGATCTGCACAAGGGTAAGAAATATACAGCCTGCCATACAACAGAGTAAATCAATCATAATTTACTCTAGTGCCAAGCTATTTATCTGCTCCGAGTTATTTATTGCTCATTATCATTAGAACTGAACCGTTTAGTGCAAACAGTAAAAGGAGACACGTTTTTCTCCACGTAACGGGGACCAAATGATATAACAATGTTAATTAATAGTTTCTGCCTGTGGAAATTAAGATTTACGTACCCACCTGTACTATACATCATCTGAAACCCGCTTATAAAAAACTGTGTGCTTTTCCTATTTAGGCAAATGAATAGGACAAACGTAAATAACTAAATGCAGGCCATTCAAGCAGATCTAACATTGTCTTATGTTTGGTATTCCCGACGCTGTGCACTACGCACTACGCAACCACATGGGTCACGTACGTGCTCCCTACAATCCCCTAGCAAGAGGATCCTGGATTTGAAATGGTCTTTTAAATGCAGTGCAGTTTTCAGCTTGATTTTAAACATGCCCTCCAACTCCTGGCATAATTGCACATATACTTTAAAAAGCGCAATCCAGCAAGAAGCTAGAAACAAAAAATAACCTTTAGCTAATTATTTAGAAGTGCGTTCATTTAAAAAAAAATTTTTTATTTTTTTTAAAACACACGGATCAAAATTTCTTCCTATAAAATAGAAATGGCACTCATTTTTAGACTGACAAAAAGACAAAAGATATCTGCACAACAGCATCAACAAAAAAGGACTGAACCACCGTTGTAAGCAAATGGGCTTTTTAAAGCTGCAGACCAACCAATATCCTATGTGTGTTTTTTTTGTTTTTTTTAAAGAAATCAGTTTTGTACTATGAGAAAATATTTGTAGCATTACACCTCGGAATGACATTTTTAATGTAGAATAAAGTAACATTTTTTTGTTTCTATAGCAACCATTTACAAAGTCACATCCCCTTCCTCTTCTGAAGTAGGCTCTGGCACACCCCTTTTTGAGCCCTGCCCTCTCTCTAGCAGTGCACAAATTGTATCTAGTGACTGCCTGGTCACATGATCTCCCCAACAGAACTTTGCCTGTTTGGTCCTCTTGTGCTGCACCGACAGCCATTTGTTGAACCCCGAGCCAAACTTGGACTGCTGCTTTAAAAGGTTCCAGCAGCAAAACATTTTTTTTCTCTTTTAGGGTTTCATAGATAGCACCTTTCAATTCAATGCTATTAAACTGGACCGTCACATTCCCTTATCCTACAAGAAGCGATTTCCAAAGAATAACCAGAAGATACCACCCATCATGATGTGGTTCAAAGATAAGCGATTAGAGTAGGGGTTCTCAACTCCAGTCCTCAAGACATCCAAACACATCAGGTTTTCAGAATAGCCATGCTTCAGCACAGGTGGCTCAATCAGTCCCTGCTTCAGCACAGGGGGTGCAGTCTTTGACTGAGCCACCTGTGCTGAAGCAGGGATATCCTTGAAGCCTGACCTGTTGGGGGGGGGGGTCTTGAGGGCTGGAGTTGAGGACCTGTGGCTTAGACCAAGGTCTGATAAGGCCTCCTAGCATTTATATGCTATTTGAGTTATGGGCTTTGTAGATCGGATGCTACAATCTCACACAAGTCTGCTTGGTACATCGGGAAACTTTCTTTACCTATACTAAAAAATAAATAAAGTGCGTTGCACTGTATATTCAAAGCAGAAATGCAAGACATCAAAAGTCGACTGAACTTCAGATGTACACACACACAAAATAAAAAAAAATAAAAAAAGAGAGAAAGTGGTTATAAAGCAGATCAAAGCGGATGAAATATGTTTTCCCAGCTCCTCTGGGCCACTAGGTTTTGTGGGCTAGTACAGTGTTGTTTACAGTAGCACAGATTAAAAATAAATGAGCTGAAATATTTGTGGGTATGCTTCATTTCCTCCCTTCATGCATCTCCCCCTCCTCTCTCTCTCTCTCTGTAATGTCCCTTTGCCTCTCTGCCATAGGCCCATAACAACACACACTTAAATTGCACATAATGTGGAGGCATTGGAGGGGATTACCCTGTAATATGTTTGCTATACATTTTAAAGCAGCAAAACATGCTAAATTGCAGATGTTCTTTAAATAAATCATGTTTGTAGTATTAGATAATACATACTGTATTTTATTATTATTCAACTCCTAATGACATTTTTAATGTTTTAAAGCATCCTTTGATTTCTATAGCATGCTTTAAAGCAGAAGTCCAAGCTGCTGTTTCTTTTTTTATTATTATTTATTTTTTTACCCATTAATATGTGCATCAACACAATAAGAAGTGATTAGCCAAGTTGTCGATCGATCCGTTCTCCTGTGATCGATCGGCAAAGATTTGGCTCGGTGGTTCACTAAAATGGCTCTCAGTGCAGCAGAAGAGGACCAAACATGCAAAGTTCTGTGGGGAAGATCATGTGACCAGGCAGTCACTAGATACAATTGTTGCTAGAGAGAGAGGGGAGGGCTCAAAAAGGGGTGTGCCACAGTCGGTTTCAGAAGAGGAAGGGGATGTGACTTTGTAAATGTTTACTATAGAAACAAAAAATGCATGTTACATTATAATACATTAAAAATGTCAGAATCGTTAAAAAAAATGTTACAAGTATTTTCTCATGGTCCAGAACTGATATATTTATTTAAAAAAAACAAAACATGTAGGATATTGCTTGGTGTGCAGTTTTAACACGCTTCCCCGGCAGTGCAAGATCTTTGTAACACTTTCCTGTTTGTGATTATTTGTTGCCAATGTTCCCAGCAGTTTGAGCTGCAAACTATCACAATAAATAATGTTACCTTAGTAATATAAGAATACATTGTAGCTGCTGAGTTACACTGACTGAAGGATTGATGGAAACTGAAAGGTGGCCATTATGTTAGGCACACAATCAGGAGTTTTACAGATTTAGAACAGGAGCACCAAACGATCAGAATGTGACATTTGGTCACGTCGCCGCAGCCAGACCCTCCGCCACAGACTGTTATAGTGGTTATGGCAGGGGGTTAATTTAAGGGGTTTTAGCAGTCAGGGTAGGGGGTTCTAAGGTAAAAGCTTAGCATAGTGATCAAGGACACATCGCCGCGACCAAATATGGCATTTTAGAGCAGGGGTTTTTCTTACCCTAGCAGCCGGCGGCAGCTTCCGGCTGCGGAGAAAGTCGCAGAGAAATGTCAGCGGTTATTTCACCGCGACCAAAATGTCCTAGAGCACCAGATTGGCAGCTTAGGTAAGAACGTAGAATTATACATGGCCATGTGCTTTACATACAGCAATAAGAAGGGAACACGGAGGGGAATGCTGTATTGCTGCTTTAACCCCTTCAAATGGGTTTACTGCACAACATCTGAAAGGCCCATTTAAACACACACAACACCTGGGCTGTGGGGCTCGTACTGTAGTGAGCTCACATCCCCAAGTGAAGGAGAGAACACGCAGAGGCTATACCACAACTACAGTGATCAGGGTGAGAAGGCCAAGATCATTTGTTTTTCCCAAAGGCAGCAAGTTCGAAGAGGCCCTGAAAAGAAATTAACTCCAAATCGGCCAACTATGCGGAGTACAGGAGGAACACGTGCCAACGTGAAGCTATTAAATTATTCAAACCACGTCGGGACTGGGCTTGAAGCTGATTACACTCTCCCTTAATAATCACTCAATTGTCTCTGAGTACATTTGATTTGTTTTTTTTTTAACATTTAAAATAGGTCCTAAATTACAGAAGAGGTGTCCCGATATCAGCTTTACTCTACCACCCCTTACCTATTTGGGAACTTACAAAAACTAGGCCGGTGAGAACAAAACAGCAATTAACCGTTCATGTTCCATGTGACGGCCGAGTTCATACTGAAGTGCAAATCTTTTTGTCCGCGCATAACCCTTTATTTACCTATGGCTCCATTGTAATCCCCTGACAGTTAATATTTCAAAGGTTTACACAGCTTATCTCCTCAATTAAGCATCAGATTGTAAAAAAATAAAAACAGCTTTGGAAAGGGCAAAAAAAGATAATGCACCTTTTTTTGTACTTTGAGAGACCTGTTCTTGCAAATTGCAACAGGGTTTTTATACTTAACATCCGATGCTTTGTTCAGGAGAGGTTTACATGGAGCTTTCCCCAGAGCCTGTTGCAGACTAAAGGTCACCATGGCAGCCCCAGAAGCATGGGATTAGGAAAATCACGATTAACACAGGACATGCTCGGTGGCCAAGATACGAATATTATACGTGAAACGCATTGAGGCTTCTGGGGAGGATTGCTGCTTTAAAAAGTTTAAAAAAAAACTGCAACAATAAAAATAAAAAAAAAGAAGATCAGCACAGATTGCTGCTTAAATACAGCCATAAGACCCTGTATTTTAGAGTTCAGTATCTCAGGAATAGAAAATGGCACATGCCATGAGAGGGGGAGAAGCGGGGTATTATTATTTTTTTTGTGGAATCGAGCAGGTTGCTACATTTAAATACAGTTTGGGTATCGGGGAGCTATGCTGCTGTTCTACTGCAAACAAGCCAGTAAGGCTAGCATCCAAGCCACAGCTAACAAAGCAATACAAATTGTGTAATAAACTGCAATGTCTACACCCCCTTATGGGGTCTAAGGCTGCGCATATAGTGCCGGCGACGCGACGGTCGATGGAAAATCAAATAGAGATGACTTCCAGTGATCGCGACCAATCTGTCGCGCCGTCGCATCACGCTTACTATAAGCGCACGCGACACCGGCAATGCATTTGTTTTGCCGCGCCGTCGCTGTAAGCTATAAGCGCAGCCTAATGTAACACTTGTGGATTGAAACGGACAACTGACATTCTTTATCTTGTTTGGTGGCTGCTTTCATAACAGTGTTTAAAATGGCAGGACATCAACCGTGATGGATGCCATCTTCCATAATAAAAACAAAACCACATTAAAACATTAAAAAGTCTATTGTTTTTCTGCTTTGAATATTTTTTTAATCCACCTAAAAATTCCAGCAACTCAATTAACAAGCTCGAGTGCCCCCCAAACATGCGCATGTCCTTGAATGCTACACTAAATGTTATGCACATGCCCGCTGTGTACTCATCACTGAGGTGAACTTCATAAACTAAATTACCAAGGACACATTCGTGATACTTTCAATATAGTTTAAGCAAGACAAAAATAGAACGGTCAAGTCAGTGAATTTCTAATTTTCCCCTAGGATTGTGAGTATCTTAGGCATTGAAAAAAAAAAAAGTCAACAGCTAGATAGTTTCAGGAAAGAATAAAACACTCTGGATCTACCCATAATGCTTTATCTCGCCATCACTTCTTTCACATGGCCACCGTGACACTCGTCACCTTCTTTGACCTAGTGCAACATTCCCAATGATTTGTTTTTGTATATGTATTACTACAAATGGATACTTTAGCACAGATCTACTGTATGCATACTTTAGCACAGTGTTTTATCAACCAGGGTTCCCCGGGCATCCCTAAAGGGTTCCCTGTAATTTTCTTGCATTTGAAAACTGTATGAAATACAGAAGAATTTACAATGCATCTGATCTCCTAGTTGCTATTTGAGAGGGTTGGGGGTTAATTTCACTTGGGGTTCTTTAACCATAAAAAAGGTTTGGAAACCACTGCTGTAGCATATGTATAGCATGAACAGAGTTATTTGAAAGCGTTGGTTATTATCCAGGTTAGATGGCATCAGGGCAGGTACAACAGACAGTGTGACCAGCACTCAGAGGCTTGGGGTGTCTGTGATCCAAGAGTCAGCTTAATATGGGGACCAACAGTACTTAAATGACCTTTGAAGACTTTAGTGAGTAGATCCCAAATTATTGACCATAGAACACTTGAAAAAGAAACCCCACAGGTATCAAAATCTCTGTTTACTATCATTGTATCTGCTAAGGGGCATCACAACCTACAATACATCTCAACTACTATCAAGGGAGGAGGGCAAATGTCAACAGCCAACTGCTACACTACTCCAGGTCTTCTTCTGACAGGTAAAACCACCGCCGCCAGCATATCAGGCCTGTAGATTATCACATTAAATGACCCACTTTTGCTTCATTGCCAACACTTAGAAAAATAAATATAAAATTATAGACTGCTGCCACAACATAGCGCATGCCGTTGATGTGACAGACAAATAATTTAAACCTGTACTAATGCCTCCAGTTTTACACAGGAGACAAATGTGATTTCTTGCAGCTGCACTGAACTTCAACGGCATGACAGCAATGTAACTGCACCTTCATCTCATTATTAGTCTCTCTGGGAGGAAGAAATAAAAGTTACGGGTGGAGAATGGCTACACGAACACGGCTGAACCTATGCAATAAATCCCGCCAGCACCGTGCAGTATAGGCAGTACGGACACACTGAAAGACACTCTACTGAAAGCCACGGCCATACTTGGTGAAACACTGATAAATCAGGATGGCCATACAACCTGCCCTATGCATATGAGAAACGCTGTCAAGTACAACAAGGCCAAAATACTAAATGATGGTGGCTACCCAGTGCAACCCCCCCCCCCCCCTATATCCCTGGGCCAGTCACCATCTCTGCTTTGTGCACTATCATTTCATTTATAAGATCTTCAATGTGAGGGTTTGGGAACCCCCAGATTAAAGCTATAATTAATAGTAATTTTAGGTGTCCAAGTAGAAATTACACCAGGCCATTAAGAGGGTCTATCTTATATTACTATAAAAAAAAAACACAACTAGACTATATGTATATATACACATGCGTGCACACACTAAATAGAGATGTAAACACACATTATACGGATTTGGGCCCCATTGTGCAACCAAGCCGGTCTGTGCTGCAACATTAGAATCTTAAATGCACACCATAAGGTTGGCTGTAACCCAGACAGAAAGGAAAAGCAATAATACAGATGTACAAATAAAAAAGGTATCAAAACTCATTTTAGAGAAGAAAAAAAAAAAAAGAAGTGCAATCCGGTCTTCTTTAAACAAATGTAACCGTGCTAAACGCAAACACGTGGCTTCTTTTTGTTTCTTTAGACATTAAGCACAAATGTTGTATTAGAACCTCTGAATGAGAGCTTGTTTGTCAATCAGGAGTTTCTTCTCATTTTTTGCCACCGTATCATTACCATAGAGCCTATAGAGATAAGGGGAGGAGGAGGAATGAGGAGGCTTTGCGTGTGCAAACTCTTGTTGCACACAATGATCTGAAACAAAAGGAAATAGCCAGAGGCTATCCAACTCCTCCCAAGTCTCGGCTCACCACGTTTACAAACCAACTTTAAAAAAGGATTTAAAGAGGCTATTCAGTTTCAAGTATTGATGGAAATTGCATCAAACACGCAGATTTAACACCTTAAACATGTCGCGGTCACTGGGACACTTTGGTCCTAGGAAGCACTGCCCCTTTAAGCCAAGGACAGGGAGGCTCTGAAGGTGCTATGGAACAATGAATAAAACAGGACATTCTGGCCCCGGGAGGGAACGACAAGGTTTAGAGTTCAGGGAGCTCTGACATTAAGCCCCCGCCAAAAGGATTATCCAACATAAGCTGCAGAGTCATCACCGGTTCCAGCGGCTTTGTTTTAAAGTGGCAGCTAGGCTCTCAGCATACCCAAGCAAGCTCCCTCATCACTCAGATTTTATTGACTAAGTATATAGAACCCAGTGTCTTTCAGGAACCCTCACGGATTGTTCTATTTGTGCTGCTTGGATCAACATCGCACATTACATCTTCCAGACGCCCTCCCCATGTACACATTGATTTCCAGTACAGATCAACTGCATTTTAAGCAATCGCTTATGACAACAGGCCGTTACAGGCTTCCTATGAAGCTGTGCCTGTCGGCCCACCTCCTCCCCTCTTCTAGCAGCACACCCATGTACAGAGCTGGACGGAATTTCCAATGGGGTCCAGAGGAGAAAAAAAAACTTTCGGAAATGAGAGCACTGAAGCGTTGAGGTGAAAATAACACTTAAGTTGAGGGAGAAGCAGCAACCCAGTGAATTGCAATTCGGTGGCAGGCTCTCTAGCAATAATGAAGTTAAAATAAAAATTGTTTAAAAAAAAAAAAAAAAACATACAGCTCCACTGACTGTCCAACGGTTTATTTCGTTTCACCTAATGGTTTTTTTTACATACATGCTTAACCCTTGAGCACAGCCAGTAATACTACACAGTAATTCTGACGTGCTACGGATAATGTACTTGCTTTAGATATATATATATATATATATATGTGTGTGTATGTATAGGTGTGTATGTATAGGTGTGTATGTATAGGTGTGTATGAATAGGTGTGTATATGTATATCTGTATAAACACACACGTCAACCAACAATCAACAGGTGACATGTCCAGACTGTAAACCCCAAACAAGGAGGTGCTGTATGTGCATTCATAGGTTTGTAAATCGTTGGTTATCCTTTGTAAGGGTAGGTTTTGGGGGGGGGGGGGGGGGGGGGAAATGAGTAAAATCAGTCGCTTTGATATAGGTGAACTTCTTACCGTCGGTGCCTCCCATAGGCTTCATGTTTGAGGGTATACACATGGCTTCCATGAGAAGAACAGCTGTGGGATGGATTTGGCATAAGACAAAATACTACAGTATTTATTCTCATCCTCAGAAACACGGGCTCCATAAAAATACCACCACCTTAGAATGGAGCCGCAAGGAGTGCCCAACATACATCATACATCATACCAGCAAACACAATGTGCACTATGTAGCATGAGTAAGGGGTGCTAAATAGTGGTATTGACTAAATATATACACACATAATATTGGACTATTACACTCCAACAACATCTGCTCATTTTAGTTGCAGGACCCAGAGGCAACAGGGTTAACCGAATCTTTGCAAATCGTGCTTTTGAAAACAACCCCACCACTTTCACCCCAAAAAGGCAGCAGAATAAGAACGGAAGTCATCCTTCCATGGGGCAAGGGACTTCACTACGAGCCGACGGAGGTAGTATCCTTTCTCCCAGGTGGGGAATAGGATTGTTTGAAATATATTTCCAAAAAGGGAGATATTTGAGGGAGAATTGGCCCCCCTCCCCTCCTCCCAAAAAGAAGATACTTCATCCAAAATCCACTTGTATTTAATAATTAAACAGTAAAAACGTTTAGTTTTAAGAAAGGAAATGCCGATCTTAAAGACAAGCTGAAATAGTAGATAAAGGTAAAGAGCATGGCAGACAACAGAAATCAGTTTTAATAATACATCAAGAAAAAGTTTTTGGTTTATTTTCTTCTATAACAGTGTCTGTGCAGGCACCTTTGAAGCGTGCCCTTCAGACTTTTTGTGAAGCTTAATAATTATCACAGGGCACAGCATATTCATGCCAGGAAAGGGCAACCAAACTCATACAATGGAAACAGAGAGAGCGGAGCAGCTCATAAAATGTCACGGCGAGATGCTCATTTCCTGTTCTAGGGGAGGGGGGGAAAAAAAAAAAAAAAGGTGGAAACAAAAGTTTTCCATCACACGGCACAATCGGAAGACTGATTTCAAAGCGCTCACAGAGAGCACCCCACTTCTCCCCTTCCAAGACCCATTTCTAATTTACTGTGAAGTCGAGCTGCGTGGTAAAGAAGTGAAGTGGGAGGAGGGAGGACAGAGGAGACATACATCCGTAGAAGTGCTGCACCAGTGCTGCCGAATTTGACACTGCGGTGGTTAAAGCGTATCAGGTGACCCCAGCCAATGAGAGACAAACTCGTGGAATCCTCCCCCCCATAAACGCTCAAGGGCCTGGCTGAATTCACTACAGCTGCTACCTGCACCCTCATCTCCTCTGTTACAGAACGCAGGAGGAAGGTGCAATCTTCAGGCGCTTTTCATTGCTATGGTGACCCTACGTGAAGGGACGGGGGGGGGGGGGACAACAGTGACTTAAATGCAGAAGCTCATTCCTGTTCAGTCACTGTCTCACAATAGTTTAAGCAAATATCAAAAGAAACCGACTCAACGTACTTCTAATTAATCATTTCAAAACAAAAACATAAAAATAAAGTGTCACAAAAATACATATATACCACTAGAAGAACTGAGGAAAGAAATACGCCCGCGTTTAAAATCCTTATTTATTTGTCTGTGTGCGTATAATATACTTTATTTGTATTAAAACTGTAGCATTTATTATTTTGTAAAGCATTGCCAAAAAATAAATAAAAAGAATGCGCGTAAAATCCTTCACAAAATGTAAGAATTTCAAAAAGCTACCCAACAATGCCAGGCAGGGAGGGGGTTAAGGACCGGGAGGTCCGATGCCAGGCAGGGAGGGGGTTAAGGACCGGGAGGTCCGATGCCAGGCAGGGAGGGGGTTAAGGACCGGGAGGTCCGATGCCAGGCAGGGAGGGGGTTAAGGACCGGGAGGTCCGATGCCAGGCAGGGAGGGGGTTAAGTACCGGGAGGTCCGATGCCAGGCAGGGAGGGGGTTAAGGACCGGGAGGTCCGATGCCAGGCAGGGAGGGGGTTAAGTACCGGGAGGTCCGATGCCAGGCAGGGAGGGGGTTAAGGACCGGGAGGTCCGATACTTCGCTACCCCATTATTGTACTGACCCCTTATGCTTGCCTGATGCATTAAACCTGATTTATATCTATCTACCAGAGTGCTGCACAATTCTTTGATGTGTGTATATACACACACACACACACACACACACACACACACACACACACAACTCTCGAAAGCTTGTCCTATGACAAGTTAGTGTGTGTGATATAGATATATATCCACATACATACATATATATCACACACATATACACACACACACACACACACACACACACACACGTGTGTATGTGTGCGCGCGTGTGTGTGTAGACACACAGAAACAGTATTATGATTAATAAAGTGCTGCAGCTTTCACCCCAGTCCAAGCGTCTATGCATGGTTTATGTAAATGGCCCATTCATTTAAATAGGCAGCAAAGTGCTAGACATTAAATACATCCCATCATGGGTGACATAGGCTACAAACAGAAATAGTAGGCTTTAATTTTTTGGGGGGGGAGGGCAGGGGGAGGCCCTCTAAAAAAAAGAAAAAAGAAAGAAAGCTACTACCGCTGCCCCCTCCCAAGTAACCACATTTTTATTTTTGTTTCGAAATAGATATTTGATAATATATGAAATGGTGTTGTACATGCCCTGCACATTTTACAAACAGTGAGTATAATATGATTACAGTAACTAAAAAAAAAACAATAAAAGCATTCTTATTTATGGAGTTTTTGGTCAGCAAAGTAAATTACTCTCTTTGGCGCCCAATTGGCTTGTATATATGTGTGTATGTGTGTATGTGTGTATGTGTGTGTGTGTGTGTGTATGTGTGTATGTGTGTATGTGTGTATGTGTGTATGTGTGTATGTATGTATGTATGTATGTATGTGTGTGTATGTATGTGTGTGTGTGTGTGTGTGTGTGTGTGTGTGTGTGTGTGTATGTGTGTATGTGTGTATGTATGTATGTATGTATGTATGTGTGTGTGTGTGTGTATGTGTGTGTGTGTGTGTGTGTGTGTGTGTGTATGTATGTGTTTGTATGTGTGTATGTATGTATGTATGTATGTATGTATGTATGTATGTGTGTATGTATGTATGTATGTATGTATGTGTTTATGTATGTGTGTGTGTGTGTGTGTATGTATGTATGTATGTATGTATGTATGCATGCATGAATGAATGAATGAATGTATGTATGTATGATTTTCTTTTTTTTAATACTCCGCAGGCATCTCTGGCAGCGAAAAAAGTGGACGCATGCAGTCTGGATAAGGTAGTGTAAAAGGTTCCAGTAACTCCTTCAGTGCTTTGCAAAGCGTTGCTGGCCTCACCAGCTTTGAAGTGGTTTAAACGCAATGTAATAATAACTTTATTTATATAACGCTTTTCTCCCAAAGGGACTCAAACCTCTTCACAGTTACAAAAAGGAAAAAAAAAATGTTACGGCTATAAGGGTGACCAAACACAAGGAAAGATACAGGATGGGATGGTTGTCTATTAGATGCTGGACAGGTTGTTGTTCGTTAATTAAATGCCTGGGTAAACAGGTAGGTCTTGAGCCTGTTTTTATACATTTCCAGAGAGGGGGCCTCACGAACTGTACAAAGAGTGGGAGCAGCGTGGCTAAAAGCGCGAGTCCCAAACGGAACTTAAGGATATTCTGGGAATTGCTAGGAGTCCATCATCTGCAAACTCATTTGCTAAATATTTGTGATTCTAAGAACCTTCCCTAAACCATACAACTGGTTTGCTCACCGGCAAGCATCCCCAACAAACACCACCGGCCAACTTTATTTATTAAAAAAAAGACAGCACAACTTCCTCAACATCATAAAAGGCACCAGCTCCTGCTAGGAAAGAAAACAAATACAATGAAAAACCAGGGGGTCTTCTGCAATGCAGAACAGAAAAAGCAATAAACAGAATGTTTCATGTGCATTTCTTAGCCCAGTAGGAGAGACTGAAACATGAAATGCTGTTACATGCACAGCACTCTCTCGGGTGTTTTTGAGCCCAGACCTGCTCAGCGCTGGGATTGTAAAATAAAACCCCTCGCATTGTAACACAGAAAACAGCACTGTAGGATTGAGGTGAAAATCATGTCACCCCCACCCCTTACATGAGAATGAACGCGCAGCACTGAATAGTAATTATTTTATTCATCTCCAGCTTACATCTTAGTGTTAAAATAAAGAAATAATTACATTGACAAAGTGTGCAGAATCTCACCGTGTTGTGGGAGATGCTTTTTAAGGCAGTTCTCAAACCTCGGGGACTACACCCGATGTTCCCAGGTTTATAGCAAAAAAAATAATACATTTGAACACAGGCGAATGCACCCAATTTGCTTGGTTGCCCCCCCCCCCCCCCCCCCCAAATTGCCTGGCCAAGGGCCTTAGAAGAGCAATCCAAAGATCAATCCTTCAGTCAGTGTAACTCAGCAGCTACAATGTATTCTTACTGTATATTACCAAGGAAACATTATCCATCGTTACAGTTTGCAGCTCAAACTGCTGGGAAGATTAGCAAAAAATATCCCAAACAGGAAAGTGTTGCAAAGATCTTGCACTGCAGGGAGGTGTGCTAAAAACCTGCTATAAAATCAAAGGATGATCAGTATATTAAAACTCCTTTCATATGTCATTAACAGTTGAATTAAAAAAAAATTAAAAAAAAAAAAAGAAGAATTAAGTAAGAATGATCTAATACTACAGAACAGACAAAAAAAACACATGTAGGATTTTGTATGGATTGCTCCTTTGAGGAAACATTTGAGTCACCTCTCTAGGGCACAGAAAGATGGGATACTTAACCTTCCAAGATCTGGCATCTGGCCAACGCACTACCCACATATACTAATTTAGGTTGCATCGGTCACAATGTTTAATACATAAGACTCATTTAGCAATCATTTCAGGCTGGTCCTGCCAGCACCAATACACCGCATAATCTTCACTGCCAGCCACATAATGTAACAGCTCAACAAACACATCCCACTGAAATAACTCTAAAGGTAACACATCTAGGCTCACAGCCCAATACGTTACCTTCCTAACACTCCTGTCACAGTGACCGACGCCTTCCGGCTGACAAGGACCTGTAATAACGTAGCTCATATCCCTTTAGTTTTTTTAATTAGACACTTTGTTTAATTAGACAGAACAGGAAACAGGATGTAGCGAGTGGAAAGTTTCCTCCCATGCTTTTCCCACCATACCAGCCCCTATGGCTCTATCCCTTCTACCAACCTCTCTCTGCTGCTACGCCAACCCTCTTGCCCCTCGGTCACTGCTCCTCTCTGCATCACTTGTTTATTGTCCTTGGCATTACAAGGGAGTGTTTCTCCCCTCCCCTCCCCCCCACTATGGCTTCGTCTGCTTCTAATGTATACAGGCATACCCCGCTTTAAGGACACTCACTTTAAGGACACTCGCGAGTAAGTACATTTCGCTCAATAGGCAAACGGCAGCTCACGCATGCGCCTGTCAGCACGTCCTGAACAGTAATACCGGCTCCTTACCTGTACCGAAGCTGTGCGCAAGCGGGGAGACTATAGAGACTGTTACAAATGCAGTATTTACATCAGTTCTGCACGTATATGACGATTGCAGTACAGTACATGCATCGATAAGTGGGAAAAAGGCAGTGCTTCACTTTAAGTACATTTTCGCTTTACATACATGCTCTGGTCCCATTGCGTACGTTAATACGGGGTATGCCTGTAGTTATAATTTTCAATCAATATAGTCAGCAGCTGCTATTAGAGAGACACTAGGAGAAACTAGGGAGGCGTTACATGATGCATAGATAAAGGAGTTGAGTTGTATCAAATTGTGTCACCTTTTCCCTCTTTATAGCGCCGCCACGGTTAAAGCAGCAGTCCAAGATGCCATTTTACATTTTTTAATATATTTTTTTCCTCCATTAATATGTGCATCAATACAACCCTCACAATTATAGTCAATTAGCAAAGTTGCCGATTGGCGAAGATTCGGCTCGGGGGTTCACTAAATGGCTGTCAGTGCAGCAGAAGAGGACCAACGATGCAAAGCTCTGTGGGGGAGATCATGTGACCAGGCAGTCACTAGATACAATTGTTGCTAGAGAGAGGGTAGGGCTCAAAAATGGGTGTGCCAGAGATGGTTTCAGAAGAGGAAGGGGATGTGACTTTGTAAATGGTTGATATAGAAACAACAAGTATTGGTTACATTATAATACATAAAAAATGTCACTCAGAATTGTTTTTTTTAATATGCTACAAGTATTTTCTCATAGTACAGAACTGATTTATTTTAAAAAAAAAACACATGTAGGATATTCATTGGGCTGCAGCTTTAAGGTGATTTCTGGCTTTTGTATCTGCACCAAAAGTAAAATAAACAGTTTCTTAAATTTGACACAACTGTGCACGGCAGCAGACCAAAGAAAAGTCACTTTATCTGTGCCCAAATTTATCGTGTGTGTGTGTGTGTGTGTGTGTGTGTGTGTGTGTGTGTGTGTGTGTGTGTGTGTGTGTGTGTATATATATATATATATATATATATATATATATATATGTGTGTGTGTGTGTATATATATGTGTGTGTGTGTGTATATATGTGTATATATATGTGTGTGTGTGTGTATATATGTGTATATATATGTGTGTGTGTGTGTATATATGTGTATATATATGTGTGTGTGTATATATGTGTATATATATGTGTGTGTGTGTATATATGTGTATATATGTGTGTGTGTGTATATATGTGTATATATGTGTGTGTGTGTGTGTGTGTATATATGTGTGTATATGTGTGTGTATATATGTGTGTGTATATATGTGTGTGTATGTGTGTGTATATATGTGTGTATATATGTGTGTATATATGTGTGTATATATGTGTGTATATATGTGTGTATATATGTGTGTATATATGTGTGTATATATGTGTGTATATATGTGTGTATGTGTGTGTGTGTGTGTGTGTGTGTGTGTGTGTGTGTGTGTGTGTGTGTGTGTGTGTATATATATGTGTATATACGTGTATATATATGTATATATATATATATATATATATATATATATATATATATATATATATATATGTATATGTATATATATGTATATATATATATATATATATATATATATATATATATATATATATATATATATATATATATATATATATATATATATATATATATATATATATATATATATACACGACTATTAAGGTTATGGTGGGTAAAAAAAGTGACTAAAACCCTCCACAGTAAAGCATAAAGCAACTGTAAATATTCCTGTATATTCATTTGCATGTCTTAGACAGGTCTGCAACCCTGTCTTTCACCATTATCACCCAGCAAACAGCACTTCCACTGCAGCAAGGGATTCTGGGAAATGACATGCAAATGAGCACACAGTGCCACCTTTTATCTCATGCTCACATTACATGAGCAACCCTTAGTCAATGCATGCTGCTTTAAACACAGCTTTTAAGCAAGGACTTGGGAGATGGCCCAAGCAGCACACGTTTGGTACTAGGTGGCGAGTAGATTTTTTTGTGATTTGTCAACCACTGTGTGTGTATATATATATATATATATATATATATATATATATATATATATATATATATATATATATATATATATATATATCTATCTCAACTGTAAGTATTCCTGTATATTCATTTGCATGTCTTAGACAGGTCTGCAACCCTGTCTTTCACCATTATCACCCAGCAAACAGCACTTCCACTGCAGCAAGGGATTCTGGGAAATGACATGCAAATGAGCACACAGTGCCACTTTTTATCTCATGCTCACATGTGTGCGTGTATGTGTGTGTGCGTGTGTGTTATATATCATAATGTTTTCCGTGCCTCTCATCTATACAGAAAATGCTTCAGGGTCAGTACTTCGCAACACATTGACTTGCACCCCATATTACACTACACAGTACAGGGTATCCCCACAAGAGGACTCTTTAAACCCACTGTGCGTCGTCACTGTGGTGTATGTTGGAGCCCTGCAAATAATAAACTCTTTGCTGTTAGAGAGACCGACAAGGCAGGGATTAGGTTAAAGCAGCTCATTTAATAACCATCCATGCCCCCGAGAGTGAATCTGTATCTGGTGCTCAGAGACCATACCGCCGGGGCTGCTGGCAGCAGAAAAGCTCAGAATATAACCTTGCAAGCACATACAATTTATTTCAATCTATCTAATATACCTTGGTAAACATCAATAGCGCTGTTGTGATATCCAAGTCATTTGGAGGTTACTTTTTCCCCCCCTGCTTTCAGCGCCAACGGGTCACCTTAAACCACCTCAAAATACCAATGCCGGATTTCATTTGAATTATTAAACAAAATCGCTGCAAGAAGTCAAACCGCCCCCATGCTTAAAAACATTCTCCTTGTAGAAAGAAATAAAAAGCTTATCCCCAACAAAAGGAGTATGAGGTAAATTGCCTCACTGAAGGTTAATAATATCCTGTCGCCGAGGTAAAAGACTCAATTACAAAACCTTCAGAACAGTTCCTGAGGAACAGATCAGTCTGCAGTGACAGCCAGAGCTTAAACAAGCAAAATATAGAAGGAACCCAACAATTGTACCCAGAGGAAAAAGTAAAATACACAGCTCATACAGGGCAGATATTTCACAGTTTGTTAGCCACAAATATGTGAATTTAAAGGTGTGTGTGTGTGTGTGTGTGCGCGTGTGCGCGTGCACACACACACACAAAATAAAAATAGCACTTGTGAGCACATTCACAGGTCTTAAACAGGTCTGTAACCCTGCTTTTCACCATTATCACTAGCATACAGTGCTTCCACTGCAGCAAGGGATTCTGGGACATGACATGCAAATAAGCACACAGTGTCATACATATAATCTAGATCTATATATAGATATCAATAGATATCTATAGATCAGATACATTATACACACACACAATCTTCTTCGGGCCTTGTCGGTGTACTGCTGGATGAAAACCTCCCCAAAGATCTTCCAGCTCCTGCGGTTGCAAGCCTCTCTCCACATTGCTCCAACAAATCTTCTGATTTTATCCTCCCATCAGCTCACAATCTCTCTTGGAATCCAGTTGAGTACCATATTTGTCCAACAATGGTCATTTCTTCTTGCGATATGCCAAGCCCACTGCCATTTCAATTTCTTTACTCGTGATGTCAGACTTTTTTGGTTTCTAAAATCGATTCATTTTCCCCCCCCCCCCCCCCCGGTCTCTTCTGGTAATACCCAACATACATGTCTCCATTGACCGAAGTGTCGGAATTATCTTCACATTTAGGGTTGTAGTTTCACATCTATACGTGAGCAGTGGCAGAACACACTAGTCGAAAACGTTCTTAAAGCAAATTGGAAGGTTTTCAATTAAATATGGTCTTGTTTCTTTTATGTTCCTTCTCCTATGGCTTTCAATTATTTAAAAAAAAAAAAAAGTTCCCATCCATTTTTATTTGCTGGCCAAGAAAGACAACTTATTCTAATTCTATTCCATTTATTTCAATCTTCGCAGACTTGACATTTGGTGATCACTTTGGTCTGGTTGATATTCATACGAAGGTCCACCTTGCTACGACGAGTTCTCCAATTCGTTGCTGGAGATTTTGCAGATTACTACTTTTGCCACAAGTCCAGATGACTCAAATATTCACCATTGATTTCCATTCCTTTTTTCCCCCCCAATCTAATGACTTTACCAATCCTTCAAATGTTGCAATGAAAAGCTTTGGTGACATGGTATCTCCCTGGCGCACTCCCTTACAGATCCTCATCTTGATTGTATCTTCATGTAATCTAATGGTTGATGTTGCATTCTCGTAAATGTTTTTATAACGTACACCAACATTTTGTCTTAATGCATCTAGGACCGCTGAGGTGTATTCAGAATCAAATGCTTTTTTGTAATCTATGAATCCTGAAAGCTGAGTGGTAGATCGTATTCATTACTTCGGGAAATCACTTCTTATACGACTTGGATGTGGTCCATTGTGTTGTATCCACTGCAAAATCCATCTTGTTCTCTAGGCGGGGCGAAGTCCTGGGTCTGTTGTAGCCGATTAGTGTGCATCTTCGTAAAAATCTTGTAAATAATTGGAAGTAGACGGTTTGGTTTACAGTTCTTGACGTCTGTCTCTCTTTTCTTGCGGATGAAGAGAACTACTGTATATCGCATCGCTACATTGTGCCTCTTCTTCAAGCAGCATGTAAGGAGTTTTGCAAGGCGTTTTTCTATTTTTTCCACAGCTTCTTTCAAGATTTCAGTTGTAATTCTATCTTTCCCCAGGGGCCTTTCAATTAGTCATGGATTTTATTGCTTTTGTCACTTTTTCTTGACAGACGTATGGTACATCACTGGTGGTTTCTTCTCTGCTGGATTATGTCCTGTGTCAGCATACAATTTCATGCAGAAGTCCTCAACTCTCCATGATAAGTGCACAATATTTTAATTGTTGATCCATCGTCTTATTTGAGTGCAATGATTTGCTTCTGCTCATCCATAAAAGTCGCTGCTTTATCTTACTTAGGCTAAGGCCATACAGCCTTCCCCGGCGTGGGGGCTGTGACGTCACCCGCGTGAAGCGGGTGCGTTTTCTGTCCATGGTAGACGTACTGTGGGGGGCGTGTCTAGGTGCGTCACAGAGCTGGTTTGCCCTTATTGGGCGAGCCGCTCACGTGACCTGGCTGTCGCGCCGACAAAATCAGTTTCAACTGATCTTTCGCGCAACGCGTGCCCCCTCCTGCTGACACCCACGCAGTCTATGGGCACGATCAATGTCTTTAGGCAATGTGATTGCGCCCCGCGCAGACCCCTCCGCACAGTATGGACCTGCCCTTAAGCTTTTATCTTTAATAGTCTTCTTCGGCATATCAGTTACATTTTCTTGCATCATAAGTAATGCATTTGCGAATGAGCTTGCACAGCTCCGCATATTCAATTATTGTTCTAGTCTTGGGATTGCTTCATTTCTTGTGGTCACCTCATTAATTGTTTTGTCTAAATCAGATATTTTCTTATCCTGTTTTTTTGTTGGAGAAACCTCCAGTTTTTTTTCCTGCGCTTTCAACACACATATACATACATATATGTATGTATTTTACACATTTTATTGACTCCTGATGAAGCAGATCAAAGACCTGCAAAAACATGTACAGAAACCACAGCTGACTAAACTATTGAGACTGAACCCAACAAGCCATTTGCAAGAGCTTTGGAGAGACCAGATACAGCAGTAAGGCTCCGACAGTGACATCATCAAGCTGCGCCACCGACGAGACCAGACAGTGTGGAGAGGCACCAACAGCGCAGGGTAAAGGACTCCCTCCGCTCTGCAGACGTACCCATGAAACATCTCCACCATGTGCTCCCACAGAGTTGGCAACGGATAGTGAGGCGGGCCATCGAAAGATCCTGGTTTTCCCTTCAAGCTCCAGAGAACTGCCCCCATAGCAAACTAAGCTAGCAGTGACTGCGGATCAAAATACCTAGACCCTTGCGTGATAAGATAAGCTACTTTTTAAGACCCTCCCTATATGTTTGTAACGATCTACTGAGATTAAAAATGGTTATATTGTATGGCGCCTTCGTTTTTTGCGCTTCGATCATCCACTGTATAAATTTCTCCCATTGAGGCGAGACAGGAGTTCCCTCACATAAAAATCCGCAACTTAGGCACCAGGAGACACTTAACTCCTTGTTTGGACTTGGTCCTATTCTTTACTGGACATTTTCATTACACACTGCACTGAAGCACATGTATGTCCAGAAAATGACCAATGTGCAAACAGTGAAAGAAAAAGAAACTATCATGGTGTATGTAGTTAGTATATCAAACTGGTGCAGGGGATACTGGTCCTACATTAATAATCAACTCACAAACTGTCCACTTGTGTTTTAATCGTGTTACTCCACTGGAGTAAGGGATATAGAAGGGGGTTGGTCTGTATGTCACCAATCTTTCTGCTCGTCACCAGATATTACACATAGTAATTTACACTTTATTAGGAAACATTCTGCTTAACATTATTGTCCTCCAACAGATAAATAGCCCATCAAGGATTCCCAAACGGTACACTTAAAAAGGGGACGTAAACACCATATTCCTGATCTGACCAATACCATGCATGGGAAACGCCTCCAGATTTAAAGTCTGGTCTTGCAAGATTTTGTTGACGCCTACGTTTTCTGCGGCCCATCGTTTTGCTTTGCTACAACAAAGCCAGGGCTGTAAATGACAGGTGATTTTTGCATGGGAGGTCAACTACAAAAAAATAATAGTATCTCCGTGGGATAGTGTCCTGGATACTAATTTTTTTCCATGAAAGGATACTGGATAAATGATAATGGGTACAACGTATCGCAATGCCGAGCTCTTCCACCCTCCCTATTTTCCCTGCCTACACCTTCCTCTTATCTTCTGATCTGGAACGGCAACAAAACTTTACGTAAAGAGTTGGGGGGAAAAAAATATGCCCACTTTATTTTGTTTATTTAGACTGAACCAAATGGTGAAAAAATCATTTGAATGTAGAGGATGTGCATGCAATACCAATTAAAAGCTTAAGATCAAGATCACTATCCTAGAACACACACACACACGCACACACACACACACACACACACACGCACGCACGCACACACACGCGCACGCACACGCGCACACACACGCGCACACACACGCGCACACACACGCGCACACACACGCGCACACACACGCGCACACACACACACGCAATCCCCCAAGCCAAAACATTTCCCAAACAGCACATCCTCCCCACCTGCAATACAGAGCTTACAATCTGTTTTCTAAATAGATCTGTGCAGCGATTTCAGAAATGGGGACATAACACTTTAAAGCATCAATGCTCTACTATGTAATATAGTGTCATCTAGGTATAATGAATCCTTGCCCTAGAAAATCTTGCAATATAATCAGTTGTTTTTTTTCACACAGAACTCTCTACGTACGCTGTGCTGGGATAAATGCATCAAACACAAGGAAAAGTACAGTTTATAGTGCAAGACGTACAATGGGAAGGTATGGGAGTAGTAGTATGGTTAAGTACCAGAGGTTTAAAGTGCGGGGCAAGCTTTTGCACTGGCATAATTAAATCCATGCCCCATTGAACATGCTTTTATTCTAACGAACCTGTGGTACTTGGAAACTGTTGTGCTCAAGATCACACAGGGGTGTCACTGGCGGTCAGGACATTTGGTCATGGCCGCCGGGCGCTTCATCACGACTCACCCCAACCCCCGGAAGCTGCTGCCACCGCAAGCCCCTTTGCCACCAAGGTAAGTGCCTTACCCTAAAATCCACTACCCTAACCACCCTCAAACCCCCTACCCTAAGCCCTTACATTAACCCCCTACCCTAACCGCTTAAACCCCATAAACCACCCCCCTGCCCCAAGCGCTAAAAGCCCTTAAATTAACCCACTACTCTAACCAGTAGTAGGGGGCCGGTACCTTTGAAGCAGTCGGCGGCGGGGATTGCAGCGGAGGATCGTCTGTGGCGAGACACGGCAAAGCGCTGGCGACCATTTGGTCACGCGAAACAGCCGGGACCGAATGTCCCATTCCGCGTCACTGGATCTTGAGCCAGCGTCACCAATTTAGAGGCCTTGCCCTAACCAAAGAGCCACGCTATGTCATCTCTGCTCCCCCCATGGCACTGATAAAAGGTGAAACACAGACATGGGGGAGAATTGGCAAT
This sequence comes from Ascaphus truei, assembly GCF_040206685.1. Classification (NCBI taxonomy): domain Eukaryota; kingdom Metazoa; phylum Chordata; class Amphibia; order Anura; family Ascaphidae; genus Ascaphus; species Ascaphus truei. The sequence continues at coordinate 212,434,053 of NC_134485.1, read as the reverse complement.
GACAGAAGACATTTATGGATCCTTTCAATTGCGTTAAAATAACCTTTCCTTCAGCCTCTGCAGTGGCAGAAAATAGTACCCTCTCCCTGGTCATTGTTTCCTCATTAAAGCCCATGACTGATATTCATTACATTTGAAAAATCGTGTAGCATCCCTGACTGGTGACATCTGTGCCCTGCCCTTCAAGTAGCTCGTTCATAAGAAAAACAGAACTCTGGGAGAGAGAGGGGGAAAAAAAGACGTTTTCCCAAACGTATCCAGAACATCTCGGCTGCAGCCAACAGAGCAAGCATTTAATATGGTAACTAGCGTGCACTACACTCCTTGACCCCTTTGGTGGTAGGGGGCCGGTATCTGCAACGTTCAGCTAAGCATTGCACTGCAGCCCCCTCTTGCAGTGAAAGGGTTAAAGCAGAATGTCCTACACCACATTAGCCAGCACAATAGGTTAGACACAAGTAGCATGGTGTCCCAGATGATTACAAAACCACTTTGCAGCAAAAGTGACACTTGGCAAAGTATATAGGAGGTGAAATAAAATGAAAGCACAGCCCGACAGAACACCTTCCCCGCTGCTTTCTTTTAAACAATTGTGTCAAAATGTCAGAAGTGTTTCATTAGATTTTTAAGTTATAACGGGAACAACCAAATACGATCAAATAATAGATAGTAATTCACAAATTTGTATTTTTTTTTTTTTTAAGCATGAGTTTTACTGCTGGATTCTGTACACTGGTTTGAAAAGCCATGATCATTTTTCCTAAAATTACTTTCCTAAAGGGTTTTCCCTTTATAATGGGGGGAAAAAAAAAAAAAAAAAAAAACAAAGTCGTAAGCGGAGTACCAGAAGATTCAGCATTAGGCCGCGCTTATAGGCCCGGCAACGGCGCGTCAAAACTAGTCGATTTAATCCATCGCGTGCGCCTGTAGTGGGCGTGACCGCGACCGAGCGACACAGCTACCAAAGATGCTGGAACTCAATGGAAATCTGATTTTTTTTCGGCGACCTCCACGTGACGTTAGCGGTTCAGCCAATGAGGGCAAACCGCTCACGGCCGCTCCCCCGCTTACACTATAAGCTGAAATCGCTATTACAATGGCGACGGATGACATCACGCCGTCGTGTCGCCGGGACTATAAGCGCGGCCTTAGGGCCAGCGCTTTTAAACTTGTTTATGAATGACCTTGAGATTGTGCTCTATGCCAAAGTCTCAGTCTGTGCTGACGACGCTGAATTATGTAAGTAAAATCACAGCAGGATGTAATTTCTCTCCAGGAGGGCTTGGAGAGACTGGAAACGTGGGCAGGTAAATAGCAGATGAGGTTTAATACAGATAAATGTAAGGTTATGCATTTGGGAAACGAGAATAAACAGGCCACTTACAAAAATAAGGATTTCATTTTCAAAAATAAAATAGACCAGATTGCTTAGGATTTAGAAATATACAGTGCATACAAAAGGTTTGCGAGGAAGCTACAACTCTATAATCAAGTTACGACGAGCTGCCAGCAATATACTTTGGAGGAATATCTTGGAGGTACAGTATTTACAGATCAGAAAGACTTTGACAGATGGGTGTCATTTAAGGGTAATGGAGAAGCAGTTTTTTTTTCCTTTCTGTGACAATTGCTTGTCTGCTTTGGATGTCATGTAGTGTTAAGGCACCATAAGGCGCCTTGCACATTACAAAGTGCAAAACCTCTGACTCTTTTTACACTGCGAAGAGCCTGGATTGCAAAGGGCTGATGCTTCTCAGTTTTATTCTCAATCTGCCAGTTTGCAGGACCACTGCCAATGCAGAGCCTCCAGGTTAAAATGACTTATTTTCTAGGCCCGAAGCCAGATTATTTTGAATGATGGCTCTGTAATGGAGTCTTTGGTTAAGATACATCAATGACCCTAATCCACATACATATATTTCTTTTAAAGATGCCATGGCAACTTCACACGCTTTCCCACCTTAAACTTAACCCAGTACTGAACAGATAAACAAGCCCATATTAAACACTGTAAATGGCATGTATTCACATACAAGCGCCAGTAGAAGGAATCACAGAGAAACACTATACCCTTGGCAGCCTCTCTGCTAGGAAGAGTTTAACCATTTTGCTGTTCTGCATTTGAAAATGGCCCTTACACTCCATGAAATCCGTTTTACTGCTGGAACAGAGAAGGAAATGCATGCAAGAGGTGGCGTGGAGACAGGAAACAGACTTCTCACCAAAATGCCACCCCCATTCACTACTCGTTATTCAGCTCCTAGCAAACTCCAAGCTTGTTCTAAATGTATGTTTACTATGGCTTGGCCCATCCCTCTGCTGTCTCGTCTCATTAAAACACTAATAAAAAAACAATATATGTTAGCAATGGTATCACAATAAACCAGACTATTTCAGGAAAGACAATTTTACGGCTGCCGGGATCTCCAAGAGCCACAGCTGTAGTCTTCCGATTAATTCAAATTAAACCCTACTGAAGAAAACGGACAGTGAAGAGAGACTCATCTTCCAAAAGTCAACTATATCAAACCAGCTATGTCCCTGCTATGCTACAATTTCCTCCTCCAGGCGAGGCATTTAGGGCAAATATTTTGTTGGCACAACTTTCAACCATTGCGCAGGGCATTATATAGCTGCAACCTCTAGCGGGTTTGGATTAATAGTGCCCTCAGTCACGTATAGCCACTGACCTTTAATGGCAGCAGCTGATGCCCTTTCACCATACTGACACATTTACCAGCACACACATTCTATATGCTATGCCTTCAGAGCAATGTTTACCAAAGCTCAACATGCGGGACTATAGCACAGACCAATTTACAGCCCTGCTAGGCCAATCCTCTATCCCATCCCACTGCTAGACCAATAAGACCACAACACACAAGTTCAGATGTACAGGAATAATATGACAAAAAAATTAAATATAAAAAAAACACACCACACACTTTATGTATATATGTTGGTTAAAAGAAAATATACATATACACACTTTTTTTTTGCCAACATATTCATAAAAAGCGCACACACACTTTTTTTTTTTTTTTTTTTTAACCAACGAGGCCAAAAATGACACCATGAGCAGGGAAATATCCTGGTAATATTACATCTGTGGCCATAGTGACCCCGACAATAACTTATTTGTAGCTTCATACTTTTTTGCTTAATCCACCAAAATGGCTAGCAAAATATTCCAGTACATGGAGGAAAGTCACTAGACCAACACCGACCGGGAAAAGGAAACAGTCTACTTCAAATTAACAACAACAACAACTCTCATTAACAAATTTATATGTCTATGTTCAGCAAATACAAAAAACACTTGTGAGCACATTCACATGCCTCAGACAGAACTGCAACCCTGTCTTTCACCATTATCTCTTAGCATAACATGATTCCACTGCAGCCAGGGATTCTGGGAAATGAATTAAAACGGAAACCAAAACGAGTGAAATATATAAAAGCATCATCTGGAATCATGCTGACTGCACCAACTGTATTTCAGGTTAGGGACAAATAATTCTGTTATATGTATGTACGCAGTTTCTAGAGCCTTATCATTCATATCTGCCCTCACAAATCTTTGCTATCTAGCATGCCAAAACTGCTGTTCAACACAACGCAGCCATATTTCTCAAAAATAAACATTTCCTCTACAAGGAAAAAAATACCAGTGACCAAACAATAATAGTTAAGCCATGTATGTCTGGATTATTCTCTCAAAAAATACAGGACGTGCAATTTTTTTTCTTCTGTATTGGTTAGAAGTATTTTAATGTATGAAACAAAAATCGGTTCTGAAACCCAGCAAACCAAAAAACCCAGATTAGAACTTAATGGGGGGGGGGGGGGGGGGGGGAGTACAAAATGTCCTTGAAACTGAAACTCTTAAAAACACAAAAATACCAAAGCATAAGAACAAAAAAAAATTTAAAAAAATTACATTGGATGTTCATATAGGACTTTAATTAAACATCTAACAGGGCTATTAAATTATTTCAGTTGTCAGAACTGCTTAGTTAAAAGCAAACAAAAAACACAAGACATTGATTTAACAGAGCACCGCAGCATCCACTGCATAAAAAGCAGGGCCAAGGACAAAGTTTCACATGTTATCAAGGCAAAATAAAAGGACTTCGACTACATCCACAGCAGCTTACTCATTCAGACCATCCTCATATAAGTCATAAAGGCAGACAGGTACTCTCTGGGAAGTCCTGCAACAAACACAGTATCCACGGTCACATGCTCGCCACGGCTATAAATCAGTTCCTGCTCAGGTTTCTTCGCCTCTTTTTACCCATCAATCTGTAGTTCCTGTATTGGCCAGGGGCCAACTTCTTCTTCTTTTTTTTTTAAAGGATATTTTGCATAGATGTACATCACTCCAAACACTCCAAAGTATCATATTTCAAAGCAGAACGATATGTATAATTTAAACCAAAATAGCGGTGTCATTAACTAATCAGAACGCTCCATATTAATAAAACATTTATTTCTTATATAATGCTGACCGTGTGCACAGCGCTGTACAAAGAACGTTGCAGAATCTTTGACGGAGAGATCTTACAATCAAATTTGGGTTCCAGAACACAGAGATAAAGTGACTTGCCCAAAGTCATAAGGAGAGTGGACACTGGGATTGGAACAAAGTTCACACGCTTCAAAGGGATATTACCACTAAGCTACTCCCTGCAGTAAAACACCCACAATCTTTTGCAGGTATCTCTTGTACAGAACCTTCTTATAGGGAGAGGTTCTAACAAAGCTTTTTATGGTGTAGTAGCAGGAACCTTGAATAACCACCATGTATCTAGATCTTCATTTACATAGCGCCCACTGTGTACTCAGCGCTTTACAAAAGACACAATCCAGTACAGGGAATAATACAATAAATGCAACCAAGTCAGAAATTAGGAAAGGAAATGTCTGACCTGGGGAGCTTACAATCCAGAGTAGATGATTTGCTTTGACAGATTGGCCTCATGGCAAGGACATAACTAGCGGTCATTTTGTTGGGAAAAAGGGTTCTTGGACAGCGAGCACTCATACAAGAAGTGAATCTATCCATACCCCTACATTTTAAAGAAGAAAAAAAATACAAGCTGGGATTGTGGCACTAGGCAAGTCATTATTGCCAAAACGTTGTAATAATTGAAGCTTTAAATCGCATACAAATAGATGTGACTGGTCTAGATAAGGCAACCACACAGTAAGAAATGTAAGCGTTGGAACGTCGCCGGAAACGACTGCAATTCCTCACTGCCCTTCACATGGGCCTCTGTGAGCTTGTGACCTTTGGGCATTTCAAGTCAGCCAACGGAAATCTGATGTTACCTGGAGGTGACGGTGTAAAAAGTCCAGTGGTGCAAGGCTACATATTAGTGAAAAATAGGATGACTATTATTAAAGCATTACCACACACAGAGCTATGCTATTATCCCGGCAGGTGTGGCTTGGGAGGAGAATGTTTCCAACTACTATTCACATGGGAAAAAATATGAAGTACAAAACCCCTGCTCTGTTCTAATGTTTGTGTGCAAGCCAATCCGTCTCTTGCCTCGAAGCACAATAGGTTTTGCTGTGGCACACATGAGATCACATTACACGAACTTTGTGTTGCCGTGTCCAAGCAACACACTCAAATTCTCCTTGTGCAGGATTCAAAAGAACTTTACTTGCATCCAAAACGGTATGATAAGATCGGTGTTTAAAGCGGCAATACAGGAGGCCACTTTTTTTTTTTATTATCGCAGGATTGAAGTAGGGGGTCGTCGGAGCTTAACTGTGTTACTTTCAGCTCCGGGGACGTCCTGCTTCCAGAGATACCTCTGTAAGGGGTGCCTGTATATCTGCAGTCAGAGAAACTGTGTGCCTAACATAATGGAGGCATTTAAATGCCCCGCGTGACAATAGGAAGCGGTGACATCATCCAGTGCGGCTTCCTATTGGCTCGCATGACTGGGACATTTAAACTGAAGAGATACCGGCAACCCACTATGGAGGAGGTAAGCATCTCTGGGAGCAGGGGGTCCCCGGAGCTGAAATTAACACAGTTCAGCTACGGAGACCCCCTGCTCCAAACCTGTAATATGAAGGGGGGAAAGAGAGAAGACTAAAACCCGTATTGCTGCTTTAAGTCTTCAGTTGCACAAGTATTCTATACTTCAGAATATTTTGTGCATTAAAATAAGGGGCCTCAGAGACATTTTATTGGCTATTTTGTATGCTGTCTAAATATCAGCTTGGACTCGCATAGTTACGGTACCATATAAAGTATTTATTTAATGCAATTAATTTACACACAATTAACCAAATTGGGGTACAGCTTGGCCTATGCTGTTAAGTTCATCTGCGCCAAAACTTAAACATATACAATGTTCAAGTTGTGTGTACATCAATAGAGAAGTATATTGGCTAAAGAAGTAAAACCAGGGCACATGACTATCTCACTGTGTCTCGGGTATGAAAATGTAGATTGTATACTCCTCATGGCAAAGACAAACTGTGTCGACAAAATTCTACGTACAGTACTGTGTTCACCCTCAGCGTTCTATAGAAAGGGTGAGGGAGGGTATATTTATTTATAAGCCCACTCTATTTTCCCAAGCAACTTCACACCCTGTGTGTGTCCCTGTTTTTATAGTAATAGACTGTTGGCCTTGTTAATCAACCATCATATTACAGCACAAAATACAAGAGAGTTGTAGTGGCCCTACTGCTAAAAACAAATTAGTATGTCAACCTATTTGGAATCCTTGTCACCAGCGGCAAGTCACTTTCTGTTACCGCGCCTTTCTGTGGCAAGGGATTCGTTGTGCCTGCAATATTATATACACTACAAAACGGTTTCCAGCTTTCCATAACCACACATTTTCATGTTGGGAGGAGGGGGGAGATAAAAATTAAAATAAGATAAAAGGGTACGCTGCAGATATGAAATATAAATATCTATATCTATATAATACAAAATCAGGGCAAGTGATATGATGCAACTGAACTTCAGACGCTGCAGTAACAAGCAAAAGGGAATGACTGACCTTGGTTTCCAGGGCAGGGAATAATAGGGAGATATTCCACTGAGAACAGACCAGCAAGCTGAGGGATTGATCAATGTGTAGGGTCTACAGCTATAGCATTCAGTGACTAAATCTGGTGCCTCTAATAAACTCACAGGGGATAGAGTATGTGCTAGTTCTGTGTGTGCGTTTGCTTGCTTTCTCCTGCCTCTCTGCCACAGAGGAGATCAAATCCCTGTGCGGCTGCCTGGTAGGTTGCAAGCCTCTCTCTGCTGATACTGGTGATCAAACAGGACAATTACCACATCGATTTTTTTTTTTTTCCCCTCGAAGCACATACTAAAGAAAGACAGAAATGGTCACCAAAGTTCACATGCGCAAGCTATGTACTGGCGTGAAATTATTCACGAGCAAGTAATGTTCTCTCTGGCAGCTCCGCCAAGGTAATCCACCGACACATAAAATCATTGCCAGCAGAGGACAACCAGAAAGTGGACAAGTAAAAAGAAACTATTGACTGCTACCTATAGTGCACGACACAATGCACAGACACCCAAACATATTCTGATCAAGAAAGCCCCTTCAGCTAGGAGTCTCACAAATACATGTTTCTCTGTTCTGTTGAGTATTATTTTTTTTGCGATTACCTTTGCATTGTAGGACTTTGACAGGTGATATAATAAACAATGTTTATTAATGATGCAGTAGACAAAAAAAAAATACCATATTTATCAAATGTAAATTGCCCTCAGAGTAAGTATTTTAGAGTCCAGGAAAAACGCGTGGTTTTATTTTACCAAATAGTTATTGTCTTTCACCTAAAACTGTCTGGCAAGACAATGACATTACAATGTCTTAAAATAATTATTTTTCGTCAAAGACTGTAACGACCCCCTCCTGCTTTTCCTTGAGATGGGAAGATTAAAACGTAAAAAAAATAACTTGCTAAATATGAGAGTATTAATATTTGTAAGTTACCAATTATTTAGATTTAACATACTTTTAGTTGTTGGGTGCCAAGTGGGACTGCAGCTTTAAATCTTGCTACCAAAAAGGGGCGTTGCCGTAAAAGTTTGCGGTGATGCACACAAGTCCTACCTGACCCGCATTCTAAACGGCTATGGTTCAGACCCACTTTGAAATTGCAGCAAGCTAAGTGTCAAACTGGTTACACGACCTCTACTTAAGCTATCTGAGATTAGTGGCACAGTAAGCGCACGCTGGTTCTTGCATATTAAACGTGACAATCTAAACCATGGGGCATACAGGTTTAGAAAGGCCTAGAGCCACCTGCAGATATAGCCCCAAAGAATTGCAACATGGCCTATTATATTATCTCAAGTTTGCCAAACCGGTGGCAGTGCCGCTTTAAACGCTGCTGCACATCGCTTCTGACAGCCAAGGGGTTAAATGTAGTTGCTGTACGATGCTGTGCAGGGACGAGTAAAGAGGTAGGGGGGGGAGGAAAGTGTTACCTTGGCATATTAAAACGCATGTAGTTTTTCGCTTGTGGTATTTATATATTATTCAAAACCAGAAGTACAGAACAGTTTTTCTTCCCGTAAAACTGAAACAAGCCAAGCGTGTATCTCGGCCCTGTAAATAAATGGTTAAGCAGAAAACTACCAAGCTCGGCCCTATTTATACATTTCTGTAATCTCGCGCTGCAGCAAATACTTTTCTCATAACACTTCTATGAGCCTTTTCTTTTTTAAGCAGTTTCCACTGCTGCGTGTGACGTGGGCGACAGCAGTCATGCCACGCATCGTACTAAATGACACGGAAAAAATGGTGTGAGGTGTATACTATCCAGAAGTTATTTTCTTTGGATTACTTCTCTCATCTCCAAACTGCAGTACTGTGCTGTGCTCAGTGTTAACTCCCCCCGTGCTAATGTTGGTTGCCTGCAATACACTGATCGGAGGCCTGGGTGGAGCAATCCACCCTAACTAACCTCCATGTGTTACAGGATTTGAACACACGCATTTCAGCTCTGGTGACTGCCTGGTTCCAGTGATACGTACCGGTGACGTATTTCTGTGGTGGCACTACTTCCTAGTTTGTAAAAAGGATTTAAAATGACCACCCAATAGGAAGCCACACCCAACGATGTTGCAGCTTCCTACTGGCCCAAGATTTCGGCCATTTTGTTTCCCCTGAGGGAGATTTAAAACACGGTAACTTCACCGGTAAGAATGTTCAAAACCAGGTGATCTGCAGTACTGGAAATTGTGGTGTTTGCGCCTCAGGGGTCCCCTCGGTTCACACCACATAAAAAAAAATATATAAAAAATAAAAATGAGGAACTGCTCCTTTAATATAAGCATTATTGGATTTCAAAGACCCTGAAGACAGTTTTAGGCAAAGCAGGTAGTATCCTGTTCATTTAACAATGAAAGCATAGTATTTAAAGTATCACTACATCACAAAGGCCGCCCAGCACCTATTCACTACGTGTCTGCAGGCCACCAGCATTCATCTCTTTGCTACTTGATTGCAGTGCACAGTACGGTCTTGTGTGGTCATCTGCCGGGGGAGGGGGGACTGTACAGCCCATCCTCCGATAAAGAACCAAGAGACTCATACGAAATCATGCTAGGTCCGAGTCAAGAACTGCCCCTTGTTCCCCCCTCCTGCTCCATTCCACCTGCATGGAAACCTCATTAACGTCACTCAACATCAGCGTTTGCTACAGTAGTTTCTCCTGCCCTTTACTCCCTTGTATCAGCTTGAAGTCATAACCATTGTTCGCACTGTAAGAGTCTGTGGGAAAGTGCTAGCAATTTTTTTTTAATGTATTATTATCATAAAGGGGATCCTTCTGGGGGCCTCTCTCTTTGTAATCTTTCTTCTTCTCATTCTGGCCACTGCTTTCCTCCCGCTCTTTTTCCCTCCCTGTGCAGGCACAAAGCCCAAAGAGTTCAGAGAAGAGCAAGGTTACAAAATCCACACGGTGCGTGTGTGCGTGTGCGTTTCACTGACCACAGGTGTCCCAGCAAGAATGGGTGGCTTAGGAGGGAGGATTAGAAAACACTCCTGAATGAGCTAAACAGGGAAAGTGGAAAACAAAGTGGGTACAGGGAACCAAAAAATAAAAACGTATTATCAGAGAAATCTGTCCACACAAACATGCAAATAAAAAAAAAAGCATGTGCTGCATCGATTGCAAGTGCTTAGGCAGAAGGGGCTTCTATTGTAACAAGCTTCTCTTTTTAGGTCTTAAGCACCCGCACCGATTTTGTAACCCTGCATTTAACACGCTCTCACCGACGCTTTCATGTATAAAACAGACTACATTTATAAGCTGGCCTAGGTTACACCTTCGTGTAAACCCCAGTCTTGAAGGCCCCAGATCTTCTACATCATAAACGGAGCTGGTGACAACCTGCTGCATTGAAGCGTCCAACGCATGCCTTGTAACCAGCGAGTGTAAAAATGTGCGTTTTCTGCTATAGGAGAAATAAAATCCAGTGGCAGTATCCACAAATAATAAACACAGACCCTGCTTCCCTTAATAAATAAATAAAAATAAAAAATCATCAAAGCTGCATTATTACTACAGGTCCAATACTGTCCTAAAGAAAGATATTCCCGGGTGTTTGAGAACTTTCTTAATAATAAGCAGGAGGGAATGCGCTTGTGTGTTTGCATATCTGTATTGCAGCAGTAGCTGTCAGCACTAAATGATGGTTGTAGAATGGGAACGGTAATGACGCAGGTTGATTTCAACTATAATTGCCACAAAAGGTACACATCAGCAAAAGCACCAAACAATGTACTGCTAGCACACGTATTGTACTGAAGGCGAGGGGGGGGGGGGGGGGGGGCGTCCCACACAGGTCCCGTATTGTATTACACTCGGATCTCCGGCTGTACGATTCAGCTGTTCTTAACCATTTCATTTCCCAAAGCATGTCGAGCAACATTTTCTTTCCAGGGGATCAAGGACTGTGGTCAGAGATCATATAATAAGGGTCACTTCGAGACTTAACACGTGACCATAACAAAGGCGTAGCAGCACCGAATCCCAATGCCAAAGACCTTAAGAGCCTCGTGTCAATACATATATGCAATGGTTACTATTCACACGGCCTCACTCTTTCATGTAGAGTATGCAGTCTGGCGACCGCACTGTTACATCTAATGAGAGAAAAAGGCCCCAATGCTACATCCAACCGGACAGATCATGCAGTCAATTAATGGGTATTTCATCTATATTCTAGCTTCATAAATATGGGTCATTTAGTGCAATACGTTGTCCAAAATATTTTAAGTGGATACATTTTTGCTGCAGTTTAGATCTCTCTTTCATATTAAAAGTTATATGAAGTATAAAAAAAAACATCTCCCGCACACAGAAAGAAAAGCTGTGACCATTAAGTTTGAGTTAAGGCAAATGTTCAATTTCTCAGTTAGGGCAAATGAAAGGGTTAATACAAAATCGGCCAATGTATCCTTCCTGCCCACCACCTAACAGAGAGTGAATGAGCACAGACCACACACACAGGAGCGCCCCTTGACTCGCCGTCCCCCCGTCCCCCCCAGGAGAAGCGGCCTGTAATGAGCTGCAAAAGCAGCACAGAATGAGTTAGAGACGTGGAGAGCTCTGCATATTGCAGCCATACAGGGAAGTGTTATTATTAAGAAGCCCGTCGGTCTGAATGACCAGAATGAATGGATGGTTTGAAATCAGACATTTGATGGAAAGATGAAAGCTTAGCACTTGACAGAGTAGATGCACTCAGCCTAGAGGCGGAGGGAGCGGAGCCGAGGCGAAGGTGGTGAGAACCGAAAGTGGGGCACAAACGGCTCCAATGAAGCTCCTTAGAAATATTGTGGGCTGGTCAGAAATAGGGGGGAAAAGGGCGAACAGAAATGCAGCTTATAAGTGGCCCTTTTAAAACCATAGTGCTCTGCAATAACTTTTTATTTATGTTTCCTACAGTATATCTCGTCAGATCTGCAAGGGCTCTCTGTTCAGGAATTGTGCATTGTACAATAGTGCAGACCTCCTGGAACAGTTCGCGCTGAAGCAGTTCCCAGGAAACGAGCTAACCTAATATATTGTTTAGGATTTAACGTCTTGATATGGTTGAGCCCTTCTGCTTCTAGCAAAAACAACGTATCGGGTGTCAGCCACTTGGCTTTGAAATGCACTGCAGACGCCTCTCGACCAAAGGGGTTAACGGATTCTGAGTCTCTCAAGGGACCTGGGGCACAGTAATGCAAGCTGGTCCCTCTTAACCCCTTAATTACACCGCGGGCGTCCTGCAGCAACAAAGGTTAGTGCACACCCAGCACTACACGGGTTAATTCTGGGCCACATCCAAGCCGGATACAAAGGAACGTCACAGCTCCCACTCCCAGCAGCTCAAATGAAAGCTGAATTAAGCACGCCAAGCGTGCAATGACCGGAAAAGCAAGCAATGTGTTCAAGCACCAGAAGAGTGACTAAGGCTGCCAACTTGGGGTGCGGAATCACATCAGCCCCAATTTTTCAGTGAGCTGCTGTGCAGTCAGATCCTCACCACGGCCATTACTGTGCTCTGTGCAAACACAAGGGGACACAGGTCTGTGCAGTTTCACGGATTGCACCAGGAAAACATCAACACATTTCTTTCACTTTAAAAAAAAAAAAAGACAACAGCAGACATGCAAATAACACATGTGTAAATGAAGGCGTTTTTTTGAAACACATTGCTAGGCCTGCCTCTGTAACCGTGAGCGACTTAAACTGCTACAAGGTGGGTTAGTCCCAGCCAGGCCCTTTGCTTTCCCACCGTGACTTCACAGGAAGATTTTCCAGCAAGGGAAAACACACGAGATGTTTAAACTACACAGTGAGCTTCTTCACCGAGAAAACCGTCAACAGAAAAGTACCTAATGAATATGAAACCTCCCCTCCACCCACATGTGTATCCTTTGGTCTGCCTGCTATTCCTAGGGAGCCTGGCCTCTGTGTCCACACAGTAAACAAACCTACAGCAAGAGCGCATGACAGTCACTGCTGCACTCGGCAGTAGCTGTGGGGGTGTAGGTGGGGAGAAAGGGTTGCTGCTTGGTCGGGAGCATTTGGGGTTTGACATTAGCACAACTGCATACTTAGCAACTCGCACTTTAGCTCTTTTCACCACACTCCCCTGACTCCTCAAGTGCCACAAGGCAGTAAACAAGAAATAGCTGCTCTAATGATCCCAGTCCCAACCTTGGGATGTTATGCTTGAATCAGACTGCTTTAATTATCCCAAGGAGAACCTGTATGCCAGAGGGTTTGCAGAGGCCCTGCTCGTCCAGCGGACACAATGGGAAATAACTTGTTTCCTAAGTGGGGGCTCGCTCGTTTCCTTATTACCGAGACCTGAGGCTTGCAGTCTGCTCATAAGCCTAGGAGGTGCCCTTTTAACTCTGCAGGTACTGGGAAACCATCACTATTTGCCCATGACCCTTTATTAGACCAGTAGGAAATTTGCTGCTGATCAATATACGCAAATGGAACAGAAAACCATGTCCTAGTCTACTATATTTATAAAAAAAAAAAGGGGGGGGGGGTTGTGTCTTGCCACAGAACATCATATCCCCCCCCCCCCCCGCCAGCAACACACACTTAGGAAAAAATGGATTCTAGTGACGTAGCGACATATTGTGTGAGTATAATGTAAAAAAAAAAAACACAAGGTAAACTGTCGGGGTGTCCCGATTTAGGAGGATGATCGTGAATGAGAGCGCAAAAGCGAATAACCTTTATTTCCATTGGTATGTGCCAAGTACTGACATTACAACCCGTTTAACGCAGTCGCTGCGGAATTCACAAAATAATGATTTAAAAAAATATTACAAATTTATTTAAAATTAAAAAATAAACACAGGCTGAAGCATAGGAAATAATTTTAAACAGCCTTCTGTCCTGGGACCCAAATAAAGCAGGGGAGTTTTTAAAAGGGGGCTGTTGTATCTAGCAGCTCTAAAACCAAACCAAAAAAGCTGTCATCAGTGTAATTGGCTTCCATAAGTAGAGGCATTTACTTTAAGGGTAAATTAAATCCTTTTACCTCGTGAAAAAGGGATATGAATCACTGCTTGCCGGGAACACCGAACACAAGTCTATCAGCTACTTAATGTCTATCGGTTTTACTAATGATGGCAACATAATTAGTTTATAAAACAAAAGAAAAAAAGCTAAGCCAGCAATGCCAATGACTATATGATAGATGTTAGTGATCAGATAATTTGCCAAACGTTGTAAAACCATTTGTTCACCATGAAAATATATATATTTTCAACCTATTTAACTTGCCATGGTCCCTGGTCTCCCTGGGTTGGACTGCCCCTTTATATAAACATTGCAGTGATGCACAGGTGTAAGCAACGTTATTGCAACCAGTGGCATGCTGGAGGGGGATATACACACAGCCACGCGGGAGAAGCAGCCCTCGCTTTGAATCAGACGGGCGCGAGAAGCGGGCTATTTCACCGTGGGTGCACAACAGGGGTTGCAAGAACGTTGGCTACATCTGTACAACAGATGCGTATCTCTATTTCTGGAAATGTGTGCAAATGTGTTTTGTCTTTTTAAAAGGACTCTGTTGCTCAAGTTCTTTTGTGAAGTACACCCTTCATCTCCAATATCTTTTTATTTAGAATCCAGGGGTAATCTGTGATGGTAAACTGTACTGTTGTCTAAACCTGAGTAAGGCCTAGTCACATTAGCCATTCCTGTCTGACTTCTTACACCTCAGTAACACATTATCTCTGCTTTCACTCATCCATAGGGGGTTACACATGATGCGCTGTATGCCGCTGCTGACAAGCCTGCGAAGGTCATCCGAAAATAGGGAAGGAATTCTCTGCTCTTGTAAACCTGCCATTTACTGCTCAGTAACCAATTTGCATCGTCATGGGGCTTTGCGTCTCGCAAGCACAGCTAATGGGAAGACCAAAGAAAAAGATTACTATGAAACTATCTGCAGCAAATAAAAAATATGCACTCAGAAAATGTGTAAGAGGATCATATGACGTGTGTAACACACACACACACACACACACACACACACACACACACACTTATATATCAAATGAACTACTGTATATATTGGACATTCAGGTATAACAATTATATTTGAGGTGTTTGGCCAGTTCAGTAGATACTTTATACCATATAATAACTAGTAACTATGACAATATTTACATATCTGCTCTGTAAGTAACACAAATAAAACCACTATCTGTCCATATAAACCCTTTCACGACAGATTTTACAGGCAGATTACTGGATGCCCATGATCCAGTTAGTCAGAGACCCTTTAATTACCGTCAATATATGCAGGCTTTGCTTACCTTTATTTAAAACTAATTTCCTAAGCTGCCGATTGATTCGTTTTCCCGTGATCGATCAACAAAGATCCTGCTTCCAGGGTTCTCCAATGGCTGCCTTTTAGCCAATAGCAATCCTTCAGTAAGTGTAACTCAGCAGTTACAATGTATTCTTATATTATTAAGGTAACATCTATTGTTACAGTTTGCAGCTCAAACTGCTGGGAACATTGGCAACAAATTTTACCAAAGATCTTGCACTGCTGGGGAGGTGGGCTGAAGCCAGTTCTAGACATCAAAGGATGCTCAGTATATTAAAACTCATTAAAATGGCAATAAGAGTTGAATATTTTTTTTTTTAGTAATATCTAATACAGAACCGATTAAAAAAAACAAAAAAACACACATGTAGTATCTTGCTTGGATTGCCTCTGTATAACGCCATGTGTCCATACTGTCAAGCCAACACAACCAATAAATAGTAAGCACATTGCACTGCATTCATAATCACAGTAAGGCACTCCACCAGTTGGCTAACTCATCTCCAGGGATACCTCGCTGCTTAACATTCAGGAATGCTGGGTGTAAAGACACTCAATCCGTCAGAAGTTTTTACAAGAACAGACATCTATGAAAGCCACAATAAAAAAAGTCCCATTTTGGCAAAATCTTTTGCTCAGTGGAGACAGAACTCGGACGGACGGACGGACGGACAGACAGACGGACGGGGGCACACACACACACACACATTAAAGACAACCGGAAGACTAAACAGACCGGATTCAGTCCCAAGTTTGAAATATATTGCCGCCACACGTGACTTCTGTGAGGAGTACAAATAGAATAAATTAAAAAAGGCAGAAAGATATGCTAAGCTAGCAACAAAGTGTATTCATATGCAAGGGAGATGTTTTGACATAAACAAAGAAGCCAGGCTGAGAGGAAGGAGTGATGTGTTATTTCAAATGCTGATGAGTTACAGAACAGCAAGGGGCTTATAAACCCCCTTTAAATATATCCAGCAAAGTCAAATCTCATTGAAAACACTTGAATGCATCACTAGTTGGTATAATGGCCGCATAAGTCAGCTGACCTGGTGTGAAAAGGTGTACAAAACGTTTAAAAGGACATTGCATTGAAATAATGTCAATAAAAAATGCAAACGCATGCAGCAGTTAATATAGACTGTATTATAGCTCGCTTGCTAGATAACTTATTGGGGATTTAAAATGTCCGTTACCACTGGTAACCCATGTTCAGAGCAAATGTCATTGCACCAACTCACAACATTAACCTCTTCTTTTGTCAGTCTTCTATGCTTCTGATGACTTCCCAGTTCTCCATAATGACAGATTTATACATCAGTTCCCGCTCCTCTGATGACTCACGCCAACTCAACTATTTTCCCTCAAGTCCTAGCATATGCACTGCTGGACGCTAGCTTTCTTCCACAGGTCAAGTGCCTGCTAGTGCAGCCCAGACCAAAGTGACATCACAAAGCCTCAGAATGCGGAATCCATACTATATGCAGCACAACCCAGGCATTCGAAGACCACCCTGGGCTCTTGTAATAACCAATGTTACATGTGTTTGCAGTGTGACTGGGAATAGCGAAGCCTGTTCTGACTCCTGATCATGACGTTGTGCACACAAAAACATAGGCGAGTCTCTCAGGGCTCAAGGGGTTAATTAAACGCCATCAATTTCTATAGGCCTAAACATATCCAGTTAATAAAATGCAACGGTGCTTCAGTTTTAAATACTAAACATTTACTGCTCAGCTGAGATAAATGAACTGCCGAATGCAAAATCCTTAATTCAGCAGCTAATTAAAAACAGGTCAAAACAGGTTTTTTTATTTATGAGATGCATTAAAGCATATTGTGACAGTGCTAATATTAGACATTCTCCACGGCAGTTACATTTTCTCCTATATTATGTTATGCATTTCCCTCCATATTTGACACTATGGTAAATTAAGCCTGAAAAAGGAAAGAAAAAGGGATTTACTAAATCATCAAAATAGGATACGATGAGCCACACACACAAAGTCAACACTACAGAGACTCTCTAATCCAGAATAAAGTGCAAGTGACACCTACACAACCACTATGTACTCGCTAGGTATGTGGGGTCTCGGGCTACCAAAAGGACGCTTTCCAAGCATCTCCCCCTTGGCAGTTGTTAAATCTCATGGCCCTATTTTATTCTTGCTTTTTAAGACACAAATCATGAAAAAGAATATATATCCTCTTTTTTATATAAAATGGGCCCAGAGAGCACTGTTCAACAAGATTTGGCTCTTCTGCACTGGCAAAAGTTTTCTACATCCTTTTCAAACAATGGCATCCCAACAACTGCGCTAAGGCAAATGGGATACTTTGGGATTTTGCCATCTCAACGCGGCCGTTTCACCGTTTCCCTCTGGATAGCCGGAGGAGCAACAACGCTGGGATCTCTGCATTTTAGATGTGAAAAGATAGTGAGAGCGTCAGCTTATTCTAATTTAGGGCTGAAAAGCACAGAAAAATCCCACATAATGAACAATAAGTACTGCTTCCACTTTAAACGTAATCATTGCACGGCCACCACAAGGTGCGGAGATCCCAGCTGTAACACTCAGGAAACTGGCCGGGTTGTAGAATCTCTGAATATATTTATTATTAAATAAAATAAATGCTTATTCTACAAGAAAATTAAAATGCATGTATGTATGTATGTATACATATATACAGTGTTCGACAAACCTATACATCTGCACGCCCCAGGCGAGTGGAGGTAACATCGTGGCGAGCTCCTAAGCAGCACACGTGTGGTACTAGGTGGCGAGTAGATTTTTTGGTGATTTGTCGACCACTGCATATATACATGCGCAAAATGTTTAGGACGCTCTCCAGGGGGTGGTATTATACATGCTCTGCATTAGATTAACCCCTTTGCTGCCAGACAGATGTGCAACACATCCCAGGTCACTGGAGGCTAACGGTTAAAAAGTTGCAACATAATGTACTTGAGTTTTAGGCACCAACAGTAAACTAGTAGTATTACGTACAGTGCTGCATAAAGGTGTGTGATTGAGATTATATATATATGCCTAAAACATGCAGATGAGCACACAGCTATATTTGCATATATATATAAATAATCTCAGATTATATATGTATATATATATATATATATATATATATATATATATATATATATATATATATATATATATATATATATATATATATATATATATACATATACATATACATATACATACATATACACACACACCTATAAAAAGACATTAAAATGTCTGCATAGTTGAACCAAAGACAAAAGACAGCTGTGAGCTCAGGAAGTGCAGTATGGTGCAGAGAAATGATCACCTTCCTTTGCTTCATGTCCCCTGGGGAGCAGCCCGCGGCTCTCCTGGCCAGAAAGGAATCAGAGCATTCATTCTTCCTCGCAAAAGCTATTTACCAAACAGTGAGGAAGTACTAACGCCTCCCGTGAGTTATTGTCTGACCCACTCATGAGCAGAGAAGATAAGAACCACATACTGTCACCATTACATTTAACAAATGGCCCACTCCTGAGAGTGCGTTAACTCCGATATATGCACTTCTCGGGTGTGTGGCACGGCCCGAGGTGTTCAGCCACCCAAAGCGTGCATGTATCGGAGAACAAACACATCCTGCAGGGGGGGTGGGGGGGGGAGAATTATATGCTTTATATAAGTGGAGGAGACGTAAAACAGAGGTGCATAACTGTGCTCCTCACTGGATGCTAGAACAGTTGTATAAAGCGCTCATCAGTGGGGTAGAGGAAGCTTGGAACAGTTGCTTGTCTTACAGCTCCCCCTGTATTCTAGGAACCTCATTAGGAGCCCACGTTCATATGGGATAAGAGAAGATGAAATACATTGTATAAAAATCAGTTGTGGCCAACTCCAGTCTGCAAGAGCCACAAACAGGCCATGTATTAGGGATATCCCCGCTTCAGCACAGGTGGCTCAACCATAATGACTGAGCCACTGATTGAAGCACCTGTGCTAAAGCAGGGATATCCTTAAAACCTGACCTGTTGGTGACCCTTGAGGACTGGAGTTGCCCACTCCTGTTTTATACGATGATCCCACCCCCATCCATATACAGAACAAAGTATTCCATGTATTAAGCATCCAACCTGGCCATTTTAGCTTTGAAATAGACGCTTACAATTTGATTCAACGTATATTGGTTTGCTTGGGTCGAGAAAAGATGATGGGAATATTTCTATAGCAAAAAAAAAAAAGAAAGCAGTAATCATGGAAGCACGTATTACAAGGTGATCCAACAAGTTTAGCATCAACCGCCAACAGGTTTACCCCATTATTATTTTTTAACAATTTGAAATACAATCTGGCATTTAAAGCCGTAAAGAAGATAATCTGAAAACCCTATACTGTGCTCAAAGTCCACTTCTAATATTACTCAGATTAGGAACATTTGGCATATTTGTTGGACACCCAACAGAAATTCTCCATTGATGGATCGTGAGTTACAAGCCTCTAAAAAGTTGGATTTCAGTGGCATGTGTGGTCATTGTGTTTAAATACAGACATATACTGCACATGCCAATACACACACACCTATATATCATGAGAGTCAATACAAAACGGTCATATTCTATAACTATGCACAACATGAAGCAGGATTTACAAAGTGTAATAATTCCGTTTCCAAATACAGTATAATTACTTAATAGCTGGTCGTCAGCAGAATTCAAGCTCCTACCACCTAGTTATTTAGCAAGGAAAAGCAAATATGAAATGCTTCCTTCCAAATCAGGCTTCCGGCATAAAGAGCAGACACGTTTCAGCAGAGGGCTACGGGTTTACACTTACTGCAGCTACTGTATATACTTTGCCTCCTCCATCTCTATTCATGAGCGGGGAGGAGGTCAAAAGAATCTCAATATTCCATAGCCGGGATTTTCCTTTAAAAGAAAAAAAAGCGCAGGCGAGCCTACCAGCTTTAAAGAGGAGGAAGAGATATTTGTACAGTGATTACCCGGTCAGGATTTTAATTATCATCAACCCATGCTATCAAGAAGTCCTCGTTATTCATTTGTTAATAGCAGAAAGTCATACATATTACATTTGACAGCGAACGAGAAGTCATCATCAACTGTGCTGAGCGCTTTTTCAGCAGCAGGGAAAGAAGATAAAAAAAAAAATTAACCGACCACACTCTTAGTTGATGGATTTAGAGATGAGAGAAATATATATATATATATATATATATATATATATATATATATATATATATATATATATATATATATATATATATATATATTTAAGAGGGGTACGTGGCATATAATTCATACATGATGGAGAAGGAGTGGCGCAGTGAGTAATGCCACTGACTGGCACTGAGCAGGGGAACCTGGTTCAATTCCTGGTGGCTCCTTGTGACCTTGGGCAAGTCACATTATCTACCTGCTGTACCTCAGGCACCAAAAACAGAGTGCATTTTAGCTCTCTCATGGGCATGATATATTGAATAAATCTTTTTTATTTTTCAACTTTTTGATCTGCCTCCAGTTCTTTTGCTGCAATGCTTCTTGTTTTTCTCTATACATTTACCAAAAACATAAGATTGTAAGCTCCACAGGGCAGGGACCGGTGCCTGCAAAATGTCTCTCTAAAGCGCTACTTAAAACTAGCAGCGCTATACAAGAACAAACTATTATTATTATTATTACATGGGATCTCGTATCACCTTGAAATGGCAACCTGCAACTTTAAGGAATAGAATGTTTCAAATGCAGCACTAATCCAACAACATAATCCTGGAGCTAAAACACAAGCTCCTTGCCTAGCACAAAAATAACCCAGCCTCTTTTCTTTTTTCTTTCCCTCTCCCTAATTAATATTAGCCGGAGCTTAGGAAGAGGTAAGACGGCCCCAGGAAAGAAGGTTTAACTAATTCATTGCATCTAATTTTTTGCACGGAAAGGCGATATCTCTGTTGCCACTTGCAGAACAAAAAAAAGAGTTTACAGAAAAAGTGGAGCGACTTTTTTTTCGTTATTTGAAATGCATCATTTTGTGTTTTAGAGAGACACTTTTGAACTTCTTAATATGATGTGTTAACTCAGGGGTTCACAACAACTCCAGTCCTCAAGACTCCTCAGTAGGTCAGATTTTTAGGATATCCCTGTTTCCGCACAAGTCTTCGACCGGGCCACTTGTGCTGAAGCAGGGATATCATTAAAACCTGAACTGTTGGGGAGGGGGGGGGGTCTGGACAACTGCCGTTGAAAATACCGGTGGTTAACTACATTCAATACCAGCAGTAGACAAGGATGTCACCTACTGAACTGGATCAATGGCACAGGACATGGAAGTGTAGGGCTTAGGGTAGCTGCCTGCTAGTTATGGCCACATGACTACAAAGACTTTGAGCTGTAAGCGCACAAAGCACAGACAGAACCAAAAGGTGGCCCTGACAAACTCCTGGATTGGGATTTAGTAAAGTAAAACCTCCCTCCAAACAAGATGTGGGCTCTTGTGGTTTACTGATTAAGCGTCTTCCCCTTGCAAATAAATCAGACACACCAAACTTCAGTGGTGACCCTTCAATAAAATGTCAATGTTTCAGTCTGGGTGCAGTACCTGTTGCACACGCACATCTTGTGTACTGAACTTTAGCACCAAAACACAGAAATTATAATATTATAAGTGAAAACAAAATGTTCGGGGCGGGGGGGGGGGGGGGGGATGGAAGAGGTTGTATGTGTGTGTTCAGATCTTTGCAGTCTTTGGATAACTTTAGGCCCGGTCCCCACTGGCTACTGCAGCGCTCGCTGTGGCGGACGCTGCAGGGAAAAGAGCCGCCCCACACTGGGGCCAGGCCCGCTGCAAGGGGGGGCCGCAGCGCTGTCCCGAGAGAAACTCCTGCTCAAGAAAATTGAGAGCAGGAGTCGCGACGGAGCGCTAGGCCACGCCCCCCAGCGGTTCAGCCAATAAGAGCGAACCTGCCGGGTGACGTCACGGCCGTGCCCCTGTCACGCCGCCCCCCCCCCCCGGTTTCCTCCTGCAGCTCTCTGCAGACGCGCGTGCAGCGGGAACGCAGCCGAAGGCTAAGGCCCCGCTCCCTCAGTCAGCGCGCCCGCACTGCAGACAGGCGGCGAAATGCGGTCTGTAGGGAGCCGGAGCGTGGCCAAAACGGGTGGGGCGGCGCTGACGTGAGTGGGCGGGACCATCACACAGCCCCACAGAACTGCGCTGCAGCCCCTCAGCCCCACAGCAGCCCTCAGCCCCTGCAATTGACCGCTCCCTGCAGTCTGTAGGGAGCGCAAGCTGGGGGCGTGGTTTGAGCGAGGGGGCATGGTTTGTGCCCCCCAACCTGTCGGTCCCTCTCCCCCGTCGGTCCCTCTCCCCGTCGGCCCCGCTCCCGGCGTCGGCCCCGCTCCCCCCACCTCCGGGAGCCCCCCTCCTCTCCCCCCCTCCCGGAGCAGGGGCAGCCTGCGAAACAGGCACCAGAGAAGGGGGGGGGGGCGGCTCTATGCACGCTGCACAGACAGGATGGCCGTCTCCCTCCCCGTAGCCGCCTCCTTTCCCTCCTCATTGGCTGACTGCTGCACCACATGACGCATCAGCGCTTCTGATCACAAGAAGCTTGCAGCATCGGCCGGCTGACGCGTCACAGCACGCAGTCAGCCACGTCTGAAGGAGCCAGCGGGGACCTCCAGACTGGAGGAAAGGAGCTGGTGGCCCGCGGCCGCAGCGGGTTCGCAGCCTTAGATATGCAACTCGAGCAAACAAGCCACATTCCCGACTACGGCAGGCGCATTCACTCCTTTTTGGTCCAATAAATTGCAAGCTCTTCAGAGTAGTGAAACACGAACTGCACTGAATCGCAGACAGCAGAAATGCTTCATTTAACCCTTTGGTGGTTCAGTCAGAGGCTCATTTGAAGAGCCTGCTTCAGCACAGGTGGCTCAGTCAAACAATGAGCCACTGATTGAGCCGCATGTGCTGAATCAGGGATGTCCTGATATCCTGGCCTGTTTGGGGGGGGGGGGGGGGGAGGAGAGTAGTGGAGAACCACTGCTGTAGGCACTTTCACAAATTTAGTCCACAAGAAATATTTTGTATTTATTATAGGTACCCACTGAAATGGAGTTAACCCAGACGGAGTAACAGGCTTGAATCATTCTTTGATCAAAAGATACAAATACATGACTCCTTTGTTTTAAGGCTTAGGTTCTAAATGTAGAATGTCACTAATAAAGTAGTGACCTCATTACCTATTGCAGGGGGTGTTCAACTCCAGGCCTCATGACCCTCCAACAGGTCAAGTTTTAAGGATATCCCTACTTCAGGACATGTGGCTCAATCAGTGGTTCAGTGTAAGACTGCACCCCATGTGCTGAAGCTGGGATTTCAGCTCCGGGGACCCCTTGCTTCGAGATATAGACACACACACACACACACACACACACACACACACACACACAGGTTCCCCCGTACCATCCTCTGCTGGGGAGACAAACTGGAGTTTTAAACAGTAGGAAGTCGCAACATGATCCACCGCAGATTCCAATTGGCCCACATGCCACTGGAGATTTAAGAACCAGGGAAGTACTGGCAGCACCTAGAGAGTTAATTATCTCGGGAAGCAAGGAGGGGGTTCCCGGAGCTGAAATAACGCGGCTCAGCTCTGGAGACGCCCTGCTTCATAAACATGTCAAAATAAAATGAAAATGGGATAGAACGCTCCATTATAAGAATGATGGAGAGTGCAGTGTTACAAGGGAAGCGAGGGAGGAACAGAAGATGTTCTGGTGACCAGGACACACTCTTGTGGTGTATATAAGCACAGTTACTGCTTACATATTGAATAAATACTACAGTACAATAAGAACAATGGCATAATTGCCAGGACATGATGATATGATTACCCAAGATTGTATATATGCATTTGCAACCTGTTATTTTGATATATCTATACATTACCAAGATTACAAAAGCACAGGGCAATTGCAAAAAAAACAGGTCTAAAAGGAAGTGCAAACGTGCTCTAAGGGGCTCCTGAAATCATAGCAATCAACACTGATTCACGCACCAGGAGCCAGACTTCTAGTCTTAAAAGCAGTGATGTCACTCAAGTCTGTGGGGGCCGCTTTGTGTGTAAAAGGGCTAATCCCAACCGTTAAAGGGGCAGCCCCACAAAGCAAGCTGAAGAAAACAAAGACATTTAAACAACTCGGTGTAACTGACAGAGTCAATCACACTTCAAAATGTATTTGTTTATTTATTTATAAAATGTTAACCAGGCAGTAATACATTGAGAGTTACCTCTCGTTTTCAAGTATGTCCTGGGCACAGAGTTATGGTGACAAATAACAATGTTACAAAATTGCATCCTGTGAAAAATGTCCTTCTCTTCAGGTGCACTAAATTCAGGCTAACCCGCTACTTCCGTTTAATAACCTATTATGGCTTCATAATTACAAACAAACACAAATTAAAACATTGTAACTAGATTTGAAAACTGACTGTGATTACAAAGGAGGAGTCGAGACAAAGATTTGACCTAAGCTGGTTTTGATTTGTGTTTTCTGTGAGATGACAAATCACCTACATTTAAACTATTAAAAACATGCAACTGCCATGAGGTCGCTCGGTTTCAAAAAGGTAATGCTACTGAAATCTACAGGTGCAAAAAGGCCTGTCAAAAGGGCGAGTGTGATGAACAGGAGGTATGTGCAGTTATTTGCATTAGGTCCTCTACATAAACGTATCACTGGAACCTTCATTTAGGATCAGCCAGGCACAGCACCAAGCCTTAATTTCCCAAGGTGAGGGCCCATACAAGAACAAGAGACAACATTAGGTCTGTGATAACATGACTGCGACTGAAACTCATCAGTACTTTGTGTTACACAAAACAATCTTGCCAAAGAAGAGCATGTCAGCTTATGTCCATACCGCGAGTTTGTGCCATTCCAGAAGCACCTTTCTCCCTGCCCACCCTTTCCCAAAAGCACGTACCTACCTCTCGCAAGTAATCCAGGGACATCGGCTGCGGTCAGGGTCTCTATTTCCAGCCCCTCAACAATCAAGGAAATAAACCGGGGGATGTTTACAACCAAGCAAAACAAAACAAAAAATCCATACAATTCAAAAAGAAGTCCGTGCACGACAGCTCCGCAATAAATGTTCAATCTATCAAACTGTCCAAGGGCTGATTTGCTTTTTTCACATGCATGTTGGGCTATGCAAAGAAAGGTCTCTAGGACACAAAGCTTACAATCAAACGCACCAGATAAACACCCACAATTCTCTTTTAGATGGCGGCAGTAGATACAGGATCAACTTTCCTCTGGGATCAATAAATCTACTACAACTCTGTAAATTACTTTGACCTTTACTTTTAAAGTGAAACCGTGGTGTATAGAGCACAAATGTTAGTTCTGTTACACAGCCTGGAGATGCTTTGTACTGGAATCTCAGCGGCACACCACAAATCCACCACTCAGTGACCAGACTCAAAACTCACAATCCTATTACCCACGTGACCACTGACCAGAAGATCTCTTCCCTAATTTACAACCTAATTGTGTACCTAAACCAGAATAATAAGAGATTTGGCCATGGTCAATGAAATGTCCTAAACCCCTGGTTGAGAATACTAGGACACAACCCAGCATAATTCCATGGTCCAGCGGCCTGATGCTTTAGCAGACCTGTGAAGTCTGTCTCCCTGCAGCAGGGCCCCCTAGCAGCTCTACATCAACACTGGAATACTTTGTAGCCCTGCATGGGCCAACAGAGTCACTGTCCCAGACGAGGCCTGCAAATGAACCATTCTTTTCTATGGGCGCCCAGCCAACAGAAGGGGCTGGAAAAACCTTTCGTATTCACAAGACTGGCTCATAAGTGCAGAGGTCCCTGGTGCAATTATTACATTTTATATCTTTCAATAACAATACCCAGAAGAGCCAAACACAACTGCTTCAATGTCAGAGGCGCTAGCAAGGCATTGAAGGCCACACTGGTAGCAAAGTGTTTCATTAACTCCTTCACACAAACTACCTCTCATCTCACCCCTCTGCCCTCCTGTGGCCTCTTCCGGGGAGCGATTTGCACATTATTTGCTATTCAAGTCAGAGGCATTTGGAAAAAAGTCCTGTGTGGCTACAATACACTGCAAACATCAGACTCAAACACGTAGCATGGAAGGGTGACTACTATCAACGCACAACACACATTTAAACAAGATTCAGCTCTAAATCCATAATACCGTCACTGTTCACAAAAATGGATTTCAGAACACTGCATGCTTTTTGTGGCGTACACAAATAAAAATGGTTAAGCGGAAACTCCAGTAGATCTCAACATTAACATTTTTCAAGCTACCACAAAAAAAAAAAAAAACACTCACCCCACTAGCCCAGAGAATGCCCCAAACTTAAATAACGTCCGCAAACAAATAAAGGTGCCAACTGTACACTTGTTCAACAGACCATGCTTACCGCTCATAAAAAGAAAAAAGGAAAAACAGTCACGAGGGATAATCCTAAGCAATAGCGGTTATACAATATGTAGAGAAATATTCCATCTTGCAGACTAACATGAGTACTGTGGCACGTGAAAAGATGACAGGAGATATACGTGTATTTTGTATTTTATTTTCAATATAGAGAACAGTTTGTTTTTTTAAAGATTTTAGAAAATAAAGATGTGCTCATGAGCTACTACAGGAAATGCTCCCCTGGCCTGGGGAGTGGACGGTTAAACTGCAGCACAGAGTAGCTCTCCTGTAGCTTCCCAGCCATATGCTGATACCCTTAAGACGCCATGCGCTCCAGCTTTAAAAGCTTTCATCGCCAATTCCCTGCTTGAAACCTGAACTGCTTGGTAACAATGACTCTCTGTGTGCCGAAAATCCTATTATCGATCCGCCTACTTACCTTGGGCTGTGCTCTTCTGGGAAATGCAACTTTGGGGTCAATCTGAAGGGAAGCGGGGGGAAAAAAAGAAGAAGAAACACACAGTAAGTCAGGGAGTTGCTTGTACACCTTATATTTCAGTATGGCGATTAATGGCTCATTTCTAACGGTGGCATTACCCAACTTAACCTGTTGGCTGCTGGCGTGCTCTGCAAAAATCAAAGGGATTAGCAATCGTCAACACAAACTACATCGCTAACGTGCTCTGTCTGTACCTCACAGAAAAATACATTGATTTCCTTTATTGCAGTGTATTGAAAAATTATAACTCCCAAGTACACGAGAGACTTGAGCGATATCGGTATAACAAAGTGCTTCTCTCTCGCTCAGCATGTTGAACAGATGTTTGAGCCCCAGAGCTAAAAAAGTGAAGAAGTTATTTGCATGTACTTCATAATGCGCCACTCTGCAGAGGGATGTGCAAGCAATCCTGGGTGGGAGCCTTCACCTAACCGATTCAGCCGCACAGATGTAACCCCTTGTGTCACTAGAAGCTCCAGCAACATCATGCAAAGCAACATGCAGCCAACTGTGTATGGAGCAGAGGTGGTCAACTAAAGTCCTCACGAGCCACCAACAGGCCAGGTATTAGGGATAGTCCTGCTTCAGTACAGGTGACTCAATCATTATGACAGCCAACTGTGCTGAAGCAAGAATATCCTTAAAACCTGACCTGTTGGTGGCCCTTGAGTAATGCCGTTCGTCACCCCTGCCATAGAGCAAGGCGTTGTAGCACTTGCTGATACAACACACACAACTTAGCGCAAGCTTTCAAAAGGGTTTCGGAGATACGCAGAACTACTCGCCAATCTGTTCTTTTGCTGGGTTTTTTTGTTTTAATAATTTAACACCATCACCATTTATTTCTACCATGCCATCAAAAATTACACAGGCACACATTTTACCCCATAAAAAGAACAGATCTCTGGAGAGAGGATATAAAAAAAAAAGGTTGTCAGGTGACTTTTTTTCTTCTTCAAAACCACCAAATTATTATTATTTATTTATTTTAACATAGGATGAGCTCTTTGTTTTAATTGCTTACATTTCACAAAAAAAATGTTTTTTTGTAATTCGCTCTCTAAAATATTGTGGTATAAAAATGGCAGAAAAAAAAACAGTTTTCCTGTGAGAACCGAAATGTTGCTATAAGAAATCAACCTCTATCCAGCATTTAAAAGCACAGAGTGTGCTCAATTATATATATTTTTGCTCTTTACATAAACAACCATCAAGCTACATAATATATGTTATATAGATGCTACTATGCAAAATCCTGATTTTAAAAGAAATACATTTAATTGTAAAACTAGATTGGAAGTCGAACTGGAAAGTTTATATTTCTGGGATTTCACACTCATCTGTGCGGAAAACAGAAGATCCACCGTGCGACGGGCCAGTGATTTTATTTAATGGTTCCCATCCATCAGTGAAAATACTTTGCCAACATCTCTGACCAATTGGGGCACCTAATTAAACGGAGCGGTACAGTTTAGTATTTCCTTATTGCCACATTAACCCTCTCAGAGCTACACCAGTCTGCTCTGCCGTGTCAGAAGGGGTTAACGCATCTGCAGCCCAATGCAATGCGCGCTATACACATCCTTAGAAATGAGCCATTAAACAGTTCTTCCGTGCATTGTGACATTGATAATATGTTGACATTAAACATGTGGCTAACCTTCCACAAAGCTTTCACAAGTTATCTAACAATACGACCCAGCACCATCTAGGTGCATGTCTAGAAAAGCAATGCAACAGGTGGGGGGGGGTTTCCATTCAACAAGCCGCCAAGCTGAGCCTCTATCTGCCGTCTGCTGCTGCCATGCAACTACATTTCAATAAGAAGTTGCATTTCGCCCAACCAAAGGGGGAAAAAAAAAGTGTTTCAGCAGCTCTTCGTGCTGGCTGTTTTAATGAATAACATCAAATTTAAATATATATTTTTGAGAGGCATCGGTGGCTTGTGGCTATTCTCAGAGTAGCAGCAGAAAAATGTTGGCTCCAACCAATGCCTCAGCATTTGCTAACTAAATTGACTTGGCGCTTCCAAAGCTCCCAAGTGTAAACCCCTTCCAAAAGATAAGAATTTTCTCCCCCTCCCTCCTTCGGCTTGCGTTGAAATGCCTCACCTCTTACACTGCCTCCTAATATTAAATACAAGAAATAAACATCTACAAAGAAACAAATGAGTTAGTCAGAGACAAAAATTCTACTTACTGTATCTACAAATCCTCTAGGAGAAAAACAAAAAACAAAATAGACTATGGTACTATTTCAGAGGTATGTGGCCATTACCTAACACCAAAGCTTTTAACGCAAGCGTAAACAAGAGCGCCGATTCCATGTCAAAACCCAACCGGGCTGCCTCCTGCACTGAATGTTGAAACACGAGTCAAAGCCTAGATAAAGCTACATTAACAAATCATTAGGAATGTGCTGACGAATGGCGACGAATATATAAAATATATATATATATATATATATAGCAATGGCTTCTGTGGCCCACCCTGTCTTACGCCTTTCACTCCTGATCCTGCAAAGCGGTCTCTTTAAAAAGATAAAAAAAACTCCAGTCCCGGGGATTGGAGCAGCTGCATGGTCTACCCTTTTTCCCTGGGTGGCTTTTCTTCCCAGCGGCTTACGGGTTAATGGCAATATCGGGTGGCAAGGAGAACACTTTCTGTCATCATTGTCGCTCTGGCAACCAAGGGGTTAATGACAATCTTGATGGGTGGGGAGAGTGGGATTTCTTATCAGAGAGCATTACTCTCCATACAAGCCCCTCACAAAATAATGGTTCAGGACTTAAAAAAAAAAATTAAAAAAATATATATATATATATATATATATATATATATATATATATATATATATATATATATATATATATATATACACATACATACATACATATACTTACACACACACTTATTATACATACTCATGTACACAGTATAGATTATGTAAGTATATGAAGTACACACAGTGCAAATGACAGAATATTATCAACGGCTTTCATAACATTTCTGTTGTCAAAGTAAATGGAGAACAAATGCAGAAAGCATGCTTTTTTTAAGCTTTGCTCTGCTCTCATTCTCTAATATCTGGGACACGGCACACTGAAAATAGTTAAAATGCTGACATTTAACGATTAAAAAAAAAAAAAAAAAAAACTAATTTCACTAATAAGTATAATTAGCTCACCTTTCCCTCCTCATTAGGCACAGCACCAGCTATACGGGGGATCTTTTGTCACTGTCCCTTTTCCTAGCTTTGCTGAAGCATAATTAAACTGGGTAATAGAGTGCAAAGATGAAAATTAACTTTTTTTTTTCCCTCTTTCTTTGCTTTGTAAACAAATGAGAACATTTCCTAGGTAAGACACACACACACACACACACACACACACACACACACACCATACTGGTAAGACTTGCACTATCCATTGGAAGCTACAGATTTCAATTTGCCTATCACCAAAACAAACAGGTAGAAGCAAACAGAGAATTTTCCTGATCTAGTCAGAGAGAGGAGAGCCTTCCAACAACTACTGTAGGAGTGTATTCTCCCCTAGCCCAATTAAACCGGAGATATTACTGGATCAACTTTTTACCTCTTCATTGCTGGAAGAGACTGTACATGTAGATTACTCGCATTCATTATACAAAACCATTGCCATAATAAACAATTATTCATATGGAGCACACAAAATATGTCAACATTGTCTTTGATTGTAGCTAAAATAAATATTGCATTTGATGGAATAGCAATTTACAGCCTTGGACAGAAAGGTGCAGAATAAAAACTTTAGCCTGGCAAACAAGCTTAGCTGAGGCGTTAATGTCAGATCTGCAATCTGGACCAATGAAAAGGACACTGTCTCTTTAAATGTGCCTGTCACCGACACGACATTGCAGAAAGACATACAGTACATCAACAGAAATAAATGAATAGAAAAAAAAGGGGGAAAAAAAGCACAACATACCGTCTTGGAATCTAATTCGTGATGGGGTTGAGCTAATACTTTATCTACACTTGCAGGATCTGCAAACGTAACGAAGCCGAAGCCTCTGAAATGAGACAAAGAACAAGAGAGGTGACAATGAGCGCTAAACACAGAGCACGAATAAACAGAGAAAGAAAACACACCTATTTTACAGGTCAAAACCGTACATCAGGGGGGAGAAGTTGGGCAGCATACTGTATTTTCAAGGCACGACTAAACTATGAGCTTGGCGTGTCTAGAGCGAACAGGATGTATTAGGACGACACAAAAATAAACATATTTTATATTTCACATGTCAAGATCTCAACTGCAGGTGTCTTAAGTTTGGTGGCATCTCTTTGATGAAACGGATAGAAAAACACACTTGTTTCATAGTTCCAAGGGAATAGGGAGTTTAAAATTAGGCAGCTGTAAACTACACCTCTGGCACGCTACAGCCCCATTACGGGTTAACAAACCCAGCAGTCAAGATCACAAAGAATCGTGATTTTCAGTTGGGTACTGGGCAAAATGGTTAAATCGCAGCAGACAACTAACTGCCTGATTGGCATCTCAAGAGTAATTGAAGCTTGGTAATAATGATAAAATAATAATAAGCACTCTATGTCAGGAAGAAGGCGCAGGTGATGGGTTTGTTTGTTTGTGCCACAGATTAAAAGCAAACAAAGTCAGATTCATGTTCACAAAGCAGGGATTTTCTGCAAACAAGGCACAAGGTCAGTGAGACAGGGGGGTGGGGGGGTGGTGTGTGTGTGTGTGTGTGTGTGTGTCAACTGAAAGGTTTGGATCTACATAGCCACAGGACCACTTGCCTAGGTGGGAAATAAATAAAAGAAGAAGAAGAGGAGTCTGCGAAGTTTACCAATGCTAGTAATCAAATGATACAGTGCGGATTATTACCTGGAGCGCTTTGTGGTGGGGTCCCTCATCACCATGCATTCTCTGATTTCGCCAAATTTGCTAAAATAGTCTCTGAGGCTATCTGTGCACAAGCAGAAATATAATAAATGACAGTAATGAGAGATCATCAAAGGTTGTCAGAGATTACAGATACATAACCTACCCCCTCTCTCCCCCTCCCCCCCAGACACCCATCCATCCCATGTTTGCTAGGTTTGGTTGCTTTTAATAAAACAGCCCCAAATAGCAATAGGGGTCGAATAGAGGACTCGGAAAGGAGAAATAAATAAATAAGGGCAGCGAGAAGTGGGAGGCAGAAGGAATAATACATGGAGAGGGAGAGAGGGAGGGAGGGGGAGGCTGGAGCCCTGTAACAAAGAGCCATAAAGGAGGCACAGGGGATGAAAGCTGCCTTACCTGGGGAGGTCTGCCAGCTCAGGCCGCCGATAAACATTTTACTAGAAGGGGAGGAAAACATAACAGAAGTGAGCACAGATGTCAGATCGGCCATTTTGACGTGTAACTTACAAAAGCTGAGAGGGAGAGAGAGAGAGAGGGGGATAGAGATAAAGGAGAGAGATCTGCTGCTAGTGAGAGAGAGAGAGAGAGAGAGAGAGAGAGAGAGAGAGAGTGGGGGGGGGGGGCGCCTTAGTGCTATATAATCAAACACACTAAAAAAGGTGGAACTGAACAATCAGGAAGGGTAAACAGAACAGAGGGGTGCAATGCCACCCCACTCCTGCCCTGCTCCCTCCCCCCCCCCCCCACCTCCTGCACTTGCCCTTTGCAGTTGAGAGGGGAGCACAGGCAGGAGGGGTGGGTGTGTAGTGGGCTGCAAGATGCATGTCTGTCTGCATGGCAAAGCAGGGCTAAGGATCCCATGCAACTTACCCGGGGTCGTGCTGAGAATCGTTCGGGCTCCCAGAGGTGGCCTGGCTCCCATCTGCCTCCATATCCTCTTTAAGCAGTTTTTTAAAAAAAATAATAAAATACAAAAATAATAATAAAAAAAAAAAATTAAAAATAAAATCCCCCACACAAAGACCAAACTCTTAGTAGAAAGAGACTAACAAAGCCCCAGCACACACACAAGCACAGTGACAGCCTCACTCCAGCACTGGGATTGTGTGTGAGAGAGTCTCTGTGTGTGTGTGTATGTATGTCTCTCTCAGTCACACAGGGAGAGAGGCAGCAGCTAAGCCAGGACCCGCTAACAGAATATTATTGAGCCGGGAAGAAGGAGCTCGTCACACGTGGGATCGGATCAGCTCAGCATTGCTCTGCCTCCTCCTCCTGGCCCCGCCCCCTTCTTCCCAGGCCCGCCTCCCTCGGCCGCACAACGCGGGAGGGGTTTCCAGCGAGTGGCGTATCCCCTGCACGGTGACGTCACGTTCCAATCCCGGAGAACTCCGCCCCCTTCCCTCTCCTACACCTGCCCCCCCGAGCTCTTGGCTAGTAACAATAATAACGATTGTGACGTATTCGAATGTTTGAACACAGCGGCGTTCTGAAGAGCTCCGCGTGTGGCTGCGCAGAACGCGTTACCGTGTCAGATGTGTTGTGTATCAGTTGCTGGCTGGGTGTGCGTGGATGCCGGTGTCTCGCAGTGCCAGGCAGCGCTCTTACCAGTGGGCTAGTGACCCTCACACGTGCTTAAGGTCACCCGCAGTTAGAGGGTGCAGCTGGGAGCCCAGGTTATCAAGCAATCGGGAGTGCAGGAATTATTTTTTTTGGTGGGGGGGGAGGTGCTGTACATACAAACTCGGTAACACACATTCCCACTGTGTATAAACCCAGAGGGGGCTGCAGCAACTCCCACACCCCTAGTTCCAGTCCCCATGCAAGTAACCCCTCTCTAGTGACATTTGCAATGTTAGCATGTTTAGGACACCTGCTTGTATGTGGATCATTATCTCTAGAGCTAGACTTCAGTTTTTACAGACAAGGTGGACACTGGCCAGGGGTCGCCTTCATGACTCCAAATTCAACATGTACAGTCGTGGAAGTGCTGGTAATGTGCCTGATTTCAAGACATCCAACACCTGTTAAATGATGTAATCTTAAAAATGTCACATGGAGGGAAATGTATTTTATTTTTTTAAATCCAGACTTTATTATATAGAATGTGAACTTGTGGATTTGGAAACCAACAACGCTTATTTGTACCATTAATAGCAGGTGTGGCCAATTTTAGGTGTTTGTACAGAATGGGCAATGATTATCGATAGTGGTCTCGTAAAACATGTTTTTATACAGTAATCTAGATTATCAATCTCGGACAAAGACAGTCCTGATTTTTATATATATATATATATATATATATATATATATATATATGCCTAGTGAGCACCACAGTTCATGTTATCAGCAATAGCCTCTCACTGTTGATTTTGTACAGCACCAACAGACATGTTAACGCTGAAAATGGAAAAGGCTGCATCCACGCTGAGCGTGCTGTGCGCTCGGCGCTTGCCGCTTTTACTTGTACTCTTTATGTTGACGTCCCCGCACAATCTCCCAAACTTGGCGCTTGAGGAGACAAAAAAAGGTGAGTTTGAAGCGCGCTCAACAAGCCCCCAATGCCCCCCGCTCGCAAAATAGCCAGGACACCCGGCGCTCGTGCTTAGAGAGTTGGTGACGTCACCGCTCTCAAGCTTGAGCGCGGTCAGCGCCAGCGGGAACGCAGCCTTACTCATTTGGAGTCAGTCTCACGAACACCAGGATTGACTAAGCACTGATGCAGGGTATAAGGCCCGTGCCATAGAGGTGTGGGGAGAGCGGAGGCGCGCTGAGGCTCGCCTGCTTCAGTCAGCGCGATTGCACGGACTTGCAGGCGAGCGCGAAGGGAGCCGGGGGGAGGTGGTTGGGAGGCGGGGCAGTGACGTCGCTGGGCCAATCGCCCACGACGCACTGACGTCAATGTCACGGCGCCGTGACGTTGACGCTGCTTAAGGCTGATTGGATGTTTTCAGCCGACAGCGCGCTGAAAAACAGCTTGGCGCTCGGCTGAAAACTCCAAAGCCTGAGCACGCCTGCGGACGCTCGCATGAGCCCCCTCTCAAGGCATCCTCAATGAGGATTGCAGGGGGCTGAGCGTCCGCACGCCTCAGCGCTGCTTGTCCTTCTATGGACGCAGCCTAACATCCCGATCCAGCACTCCCTTCTATTGACTTCAATGGCATTTAACACCAATTTGTTGTGTGATATCTCGCATCGGCACTGGGTGGGTCTCTACCTAATCGGCAGCCTCCTAGTTTCAAGGATTATTATTTGACCTGAGGAAGAGAGAACTCTCGAAAAATCTTATCTTTATAAAATCAATTGTTACTCGAAATGAAAAAAAGGTATCACCTAATACTGAAGTACTCCAAGGAAATCAAGCTAATTAAAAATAAAATAAAAAAGGCCATTTTGAATTTATGTGACATTTTTTGGCCCAGAACCCCAACTAATTGGAGTTTTTAGAGGTTGATATCCATGAAACCAATACAATGTGGAGGAGTAAGGCAATTGGGAGTTGAGCCATCATCAGATAACCATGCCCTAATGGGCCACATTAGACTGCCATCAGATAATATTGTCCTAATAAGCTTTATAGGATAAGCCTCAGGCAGCATAGCTCTGAGCAAGGACTGCATGAGCCATCAGCACAGTACTACTTATTGGTAACCCAAATCATTAGTGCCTAGCTAGTGCCATGGTAAGGAATAACATTATGGCTGGTAACCGTAATATAGTTTAGAGGAATAGCCGTGAAAAAAATGCTTCCAATAAGCTTTTGGGCAACAAATTCTGAACAAAGTACTATTAAACATCCCCAGCACTGTTTTTTATTTTGTCTTTTGTTTTTTAACTAATAAACCACACATTTAGTAATCGGTCAGAAAAACTGGCCAAAAACAAAATACCACTATATATAGATCTATAGATATATTCCTGTGTTGCTATGAATTTACTTATTTTTTAAACCAAAAAATAACTACTTGGCATAAAAAAAAACAGCTTGTGTCCAGAATAGAAGTTACCAAAACGTGTGATAGGTTACATCGTCACTTGACTATAGCAAGACACAAGCATACTGACCAACTCTTGAAAGGAGACTTCCTGATTTGTAGCTGAAAGATATATCATTTTTCTGCTGTCTCCCTGAAAATAATTTCCTAACTCCAATGCAAATCAGTGGGATTTTTTTCTAGAACATTTTCTGCAAGCATTTTCATCCCAAACCTTCAGAGGTTTTCAAATGTTAGTCAGTATGAAAGAGAGTTTGCAAGAAGGTTTACAGAGCTACAAATAATACATACAGAAGTACAGGTTTTGATCTGTATGCACATGTACTGTATGCAACAATATTGTCCCTGTTTCCTCCCACTCTAAACTGACCATGACTTGCTACCCGCCCCGACAGGCTCTTGTGGCTGATGTATGAGGGGTAGAGTGAGCAGGGAGGTATGTGGTTGAGACGCAGCAGGAGGAGATCGGGTACTTGTGGTGGACAGGATGCTGTCACTGAATTAAATCAGGACGGGGTTCAAATCATTAGCTGTCCCATTTTGCCCTTGCTTCTGCGGTGCCTGCAGGACTGCTAGCTGGGAGTTCTAATCCAACATTAGCCCTGAGTGACCAAGGTTGTAACTCTGCATTCCACAGACCCTACAGATCAGTGCATGTACACACCTGTGGGCCTACAATTTCCGGAATGGGACATTTGGTCACAGCAAGTGACCGCTGGCGTTCGGCCACAGACAGACCTCCCCCTCCCCCTGTCAAAGTGGAACCACTGCTGGACACAGCTTCTAACATAAGGTAAGTTCTAGCGTTTGGGTGGGGGGTGTTAACGTTAGGGGGTTTAGTGGTTAAGGTAAGGGGTTAACTTTAGGGGGTTTTAGTGGTCAGGTTAAGGTTTTTAGAGTAGGGGTAGTATTAGGGGGTTAACATTATGGGGTTTTAGGGTTAAGGTTAGGGACTTGCCTTAACGGCAAAGTAGCCGTCGGCTAATGTCCAGGAGGCGAGGTGAGTTGCGACTAAGCGCCGGTGGTCATTTTGGACGTGACAAAAACAGTCGCAATTAAATGTCCTAGACTGTACAAATTAATTTAAATTACTAGCTGAGAGACCCGGCGTTGCCCGGGATGTAAATGCGTAATAGGTAGTATTATTTATAACTCGTGGAACAATAGGTGAGTATTTGTTGTAAAGGTTTTGGGGGGGGGAGAAAGGGGAGCGGGGGGGAGAAAGGGGAGCGGGGGGGGGGGAGAAAGGGGAGCGGGGGGGGGGAGAAAGGGGAGCGGGGGGGGGGGAGAAAGGGGAGCGGGGGGGGGGAGAGAAAGGGGAGCGGGGGGGGGGAGAGAAAGGGGAGCGGGGGGGGGGGAGAAAGGGGAGCGGGGGGGGGGAGAAAGGGGAGCGGGGGGGGGGAGAAAGGGGAGCGGGGGGGGGAGAGAAAGGGGAGCGGGGGGGGGAGAGAAAGGGGAGCGGGGGGGGGGAGAGAAAGGGGAGCCGGGGGGGGAGAGAAAGGGGAGCGGGGGGGGGGGAGAGAAAGGGGAGAGGGGGGGAGAAAGGGAGGGGGGGGGGAGAAAGGGAGGGGGGGGGAGAGAAAGGGGAGAGAAAGGGGAGAGGGGGGGGAGAAAGGGGAGAGGGGGGGGAGAAAGGGAGGGGGGGGGGAGAAAGGGAGGGGGGGGGGAGAAAGGGAGGGGGGGGGAGAAAGGGAGGGGGGGGGGAGAAAGGGAGGGGGGGGGGAGAAAGGGTGGCGGGGGGGGAGAAAGGGTGGCGGGGGGGGAGAAAGGGTGGCGGGGGGGGGAGAAAGGGTGGCGGGGGGGGAGAAAGGGTGGCGGGGGGGGAGAAAGGGAGGGGGGGGGGGAGAAAGGGAGGGGGGGGGGAGAAAGGGAGGGGGGGGGGGGAGAAAGGGAGGGGGGGGGGGGAGAAAGGGGAGCGGGGGGGGAAAGGGGGGTGGAGAGCAGTGGGCATATGTATTGTCATAATTTATGTATGGGCATTTCCCCCCCTCCTCCGTGCGTCCGTCCCCCTGCTGGTTCGGCTGGTGGCCCCCCCGTGACTCCCCCGTTCCCCGTGACTCTCCCGTTCCCCGTGACCCCCCCCCCCCCCCCGTTCCCTGTGACTCGCGCTCCCCCCCCGGCGCCCGCTTGGTCCCCCGATGTGCCGTCCTGCTGAGTGAGGCGTGTAGGCGGCTGCAGGAAGCGCCCTGTGTGGGCCTAAGACTCGCTCTCCCCCCCCCCCCCCGGCGCCCGCTCGATGTGGCGTCTGGCTGAGCGGCGGTAGGAAGCGCCCTGTGTGTGTGGGGCTGAGGCTGAGGCGGGACGCGCAGTGGGCCTGAGGCTGAGGCGGGACGCGCAGTGGGCCTGAGGCTGAGGCGGGACGCACAGTGACTTACCTGAGCGGGTGGTAGCGCCGGGGAGGTAAGGGAGCGGCTGGGGTAGGAGGGCCGCGCTTCCCATCCGGAGCCAGTGCAGGACGGCGCACGTGAGGGGGGGGGAGGGGGGCGGACAGAGGGTGTGTGTGTGTGTGTATAGAGCTGCTGTGTTGTGTGTGTGTGTGTGTGTGTGTGTGTATAGAGCTGCTGTGTTGTTTGTGTGTGTGTGTGTGTGTGTGTGTGTATAGAGCTGCTGTGTTGTGTGTGTGTGTGTATAGAGCTGCTGTGTTGTGTGTGTGTGTGTGTGTGTGTTTAGAGCTGCTGTGTTGTGTGTGTGTGTGTGTGTGTGTGTGTGTGTGTGTGTGTATAGAGCTGCTGTGTTGTGTGTGTGTGTGTGTGTATAGAGCTGCTGTGTTTGTGTGTGTGTGTGTGTGTGTGTGTAGAGCTGTTGTGTGTGTGTGTGTGTGTGTGTGTGTGTGTGTGTATAGAGCTGCTGTGTTGTGTGTGTGTGTATAGAGCTGCTGTGTTGTGTGTGTGTATAGAGCTGCTGTGTTGTGTGTGTGTGTGTGTGTGTGTATAGAGCTGCTGTGTTGTGTGTGTGTGTAGAGCTGCTGTGTTGTGTGTGTGTGTGTGTGTGTGTGTATAGAGCTGCTGTGGTGTGTGTGTGTGTGTGTGTGTGTGTATAGAGCTGCTGTGTTGTGTGTGTGTGTGTGTGTGTGTGTGTGTGTGTGTGTGTGTGTGTGTGTGTGTGTGTGTGTGTGTGTGTGTGTGTGTGTGTGTGTGTGGGCCGTCACTCCGCCTCAGGCCAATGAGAGGTGTGCGGGGGCGGGCGACCCAAGGGACCAATGAGATTTCCCCTAGGGACACCGGACATCCAGGCAGGCATACAGTGCTTTCACTAATATAGTATAAGATTTATAGACCCCATAACCTTTGGTTCAGAAATGGGTAAAAACTGGCAACCTCATTTTTTGGGTCTCTGAATTTTTCTGAATCTGAGAAACATTGATGAAAGGACATTTTATGCGCTAATGTCAGGAAAATGCAATATTTTAAAAAACATTTTTTTTTTTTTTTTTTTTTTTTTTTTTTTTCCACACTCCAATGGAGGAAGAACAGATGAACAGGAGGAATAGGACATTCGGCCGCAGACGTTTGCCGCAACGAAATTAACGCTGGCGTTCGGCCGCAGACAGACCCTCCACACATCCATTCCGCCTCTGCAACCTCCACTACCGGCTGCTTTTTATGTAAGTTTTAGCGGTTAGGGTAGGGGGTTAATTTAAGGGGTGTTAGCGGTTAGGGTAATGGGTTAATTTAAGTGTTTTAGTGGTTAGGGGGTTAATTTAAGGATTTTAGCGGTTAGGGTAGGGGGTTAATTTACGGGGTTTTAGAATTTAGGGTAGGGGTTAATTTAAGGGTTTTAGCGGTTAGGGTAGGGGGTTAATTTAAGGGTTTTAGCGGGTAGCGTAGGGGGTGAATTTAAGGGTTTTAGCGGTTAGCGTAGGGGGTTAATTTTAGGGGGTTAATTTAAGGGTTTTAGCGGTTAGCGTAGGGGGTTAATTTAAGGGGTTTTAGCATCTAGGGTAGGGGGTTAATTTAAGCGTTTTCGCGGTTAGCGTAGAGGGTTAATTTTAGGGGTTTTAGCGGTTAGGGAGGGGGTTAATTTAAGGGTTTTAGTGGTTAAGGCAGGGGGTTAATTTAAGGGTTTTAGTGGTTAGGGTAAGGGGTTAATTTAAGGGTTTTAGCGGCTAGGGTAAGTTGTTAATTTAAGGGGTTTTAGCGGTTAGGGTAGGGGGGTTAATTTAAGGGTTTTAGCGGTTAGGGTAGGGCGTTAATTTACGGGTTTTAGTGGTTAAGGTAGGGCGTTAATTTGAGGGGTTTTAGTGGTATGGGTAGGGGGTTAATTTAAGGGTTTTAGCGGTTAGGGTATGGGAATAATTGAAGGATTTTAGCGGTTAGGGTAGGGGGTTAATTTAAGGGGTTTTAGCGGTTAGGGTAGGGCGTTAATGTAAGGGGTTTTAGCGGTTAGGATAGGGCGTTAATGTAAGGGGTTTTAGCGGTTAGGGTAGGGCGTTTTAGGGTAGGGCGTTTTAGGGTAGAGGTTAAGTTTACAGACTTGCCCGAGTAGCAATGCGGCGGGGTGAGTGGTTTGGTCATGGCCAAGTGACCTAGACCGTCCCTCACATGTCAGAGTTCTGGAGTAGCGGTTCCCAACTACTGGGGCTCCCGCGGTTGCAAAGTGGCACGGATTTGAGCTTGTCATCAGCGCCACTCGGGAAAAGAAACTCAGCCAATGCATCTGTTGTAGCTTCTTGCTCAGAGCATAATGCTAGGAGCCTCCACAATTTGTCCATGGTGCAGTTTTCAGTCGTTGGGTTTCCTGACTTGTTTTCCGTTTTTCTCCCATGCAAAATGTAAAGGTATGGATTGTCAAAGAACAATAACAAGTATCTGCTGAGCGCACTTTTTAACGTACCTGCTTTTTCTTTCACTCTGGACTGGATTTACCATATATATTTTTTCTGGTACAAATAAATAATAAACTCTTCCAAGAGGCCTGCTCCCTCTTACGGATCCTTTGCAGCTATTGATCAGGTGTGCAGTGGAGCAGAGATGGTTCTAAAATGTGCTTCAATCATTATGGCAACAAGGCATTCAGGAAAGGAGTATTATCAACCTAATACTTAAATATTGTAGTATTAGGAGAGCAATGTTGGACAGCTCTTACATGAATCGCTTAAAAAAGTTTATTCTTTCTCTCTCGAAATGGTCTGGCTAGTACACAAATGTATAATTGCACGCATTAAGAATAATTCACATCTTCATGTGAATTATACAGTACAGGCAGCAAGCACATCATGTCATCTCTAATCTGCCTATGACATTGTACCCTGACCGACGCCTTGTTATATGCTTTCCACATAACGTGATTATAACCACATATGAGTTAGAGATAAGTCATAAGGGTTCGTTTTGGCAATAAGGTATACTGTAGCAAGAGTTAAAGACACCATTTACGAGTGGTGGAAGATGATGGTACTTGGTGACGGGAAACACCCTCATCGTCGCCGTTGTAGCAGCAAGTTTTGCTTATAGTGTTGGAGACAAGACGGCGACCGGGGGACGTGGCCATGAGCGGTTCGCCCTCATTGGCTGAACCTCTCACGCGGCCGCTGATGTCATACTGCGGTCGCTCAAAAAATCAATTTTCATTGACTTGCAGCGATCGCGAACACGCCGTCGCTCCTACTATAAGCGCACGCAAGGGATTCAATACACTTGTTTTAACGTAACGTCACCGGGACTATAAGCGCGGCCTTAATTTCTAAACCAAGAATTCCACTTTTTAAAAACATTTTTCCCAAACTTCTTGTTCAGTTATTTGCTAAATGGGTAACCATTTTGCAGTCAGCAATGCATAGATTTTGTGCAAGTGTCCAGTAGTGTGTCATGGAAATGTTCATATCAGCGGTGTGTTGCTCATCCCGCATTTGATCTAGTGTTGGGGTAGAAGCCGTCAGATTTTCCATTTGAACCTGTGTTCCCATTGCAAGCTGATAGCTGCTGCTGGTAACGTGTGACCTGTTGATCATTGCAGCAGTTCTGTTTCTGTTGCATATGGCTGTGTATTGATGTTATATGATCCATATGGCAAAGTGAGCCACTAAGGCCTCTAATCGTTGCATTATTGGATGTGAGGTCAGACACATGATCCCCTGAACAGTGATTTACATTTTACATCCACATGTTTCCTTATTGTTGCCAGGGCCCATGTAACTCCTCTGCTAGAGCGACCTGCAAGAGATTTAAACTGGATATCACTAGATCTGTCAGTACAGGAGGCATTTTATCATTTCTCTTTTTTAATTGTAATTATTGGTAACGGTAAAGCACTACATAATAATATTTAATTGTGTGTTAATTACTGCTAACAATACAGTACTAGACATGCCTTATGTTCTTATAGTTTTTAGTATGTACTCAAAATGTGTAAGTGACCTTGCTGCTTTAACGCTGGGCCGTTCCAATTCATTCGGAAAACTGCCTGCACGGTCGGCTCCTTGTGCCTCAGGGACTAACATAAGTTTGCAAGCTCTTCAGAACAAGACTTTATGGTGACGGCGAAGTTCGTTATGTACGTTATCGACACTACATAAAACAAACGTGTTATTAGTTCATGGACTTATTTTTGTACAGTAAATACACTATGCAGGTCGCATAACACATCATTTTAATACTATGATGAACCCTTCACGTGTACCGGAGAATATGGTGGATTGTAACTTGTAAAAAGTGCTGCAGCTCTAAGGCTGCGCTTATAGTGATGGTGAGGCGACGTTGCGTCAAAACAAATGCATTGTCGCGTCGTCAGCGCTTATAGTGCACGCGACAGCGACGGGCGCTACCAAAAATCTGGTAGTCACTGATATTTGATTTTTTCGGCGACTGTCTCCTTGCGGCCAATCAGGAGCTTCTCCGTGCCTCTGCCCCCTTTTGTGACGTCATTGGCCTTGTAGCGAGCGACGTCGCCTAAACTTATATTAAATAAATATAACTTTCACGACGGCGACCGGTGACGCCATCGGTCGCGTCGCCGGCCCTGTAAGCGTGTCCTCGGGCCGATCTCATACACTCCGCTTGCTTGCGAGAGCGCGAGCTCTTGATGCTGTAGCACAATCGATCTGTGCTCATAGTGTTGGAGGCAATAGGGTGTGTGGCTATGACCTCACAGAGCTGGTTCGCCATGATTGCCTGAACCGCACACGTGACGCGGCCGCCGCTTGAAAAGACAACATTTTTGTATTTTCAAACCGCTGTCGCTCAAACGTGCGCGCGCTAGTAGCGGCCTCAAGGGATCCTGCACGTTGTGTTTGGCGTGCGCCATCGCACACATTATAAGCTCAGCCTTACTCGCAGCAACTCTTCATCTGTCGGAAGCAAAAAAAAGCCAGCACTCTGCTCTTGCCTGCTTGCATTCCTCACTTATTCAGGGCATTTCAAGGGTCCTCACCGGGAATAACATCTTAATAATAATAATAATAATAGTTTTATTTCATACAGCACTTTTCTCCCAATGTTAGAATTTCTCCCACTTCACAATTAAAATATAGTGCAGGGTAAGCTGCATTGTACATAATATTTTTATAGACACAGTCCCTGCCTAGAGGAGTTTACAAGCCATGTTATTGATGCCTGAGGCAAGTGACTTGCCCAAGGTCACAATGAGCTGATAGGTTCCCCTGATTCAAACTGGGGGTCATTGTTTACAGTCAGTAACTTTACCCACTGAGCTTCTCCTTCAGCCCTTCTTGCTACCTTCCAACCAGCTCCCCAGCCCTATTGTTGCCAACTGGACATATGTCTGGTTCAGAGAAAAAGTGAAAGATCAATGCAGCAGCCGCTCCAAGGTACTCGGACTCACCATGGAAATGTTAAAAGATAATGCTTTATTGGGTGGCATAAAAAAAGGGGGGACACTCAGGAC
This sequence comes from Ascaphus truei, assembly GCF_040206685.1. Taxonomy (NCBI): domain Eukaryota; kingdom Metazoa; phylum Chordata; class Amphibia; order Anura; family Ascaphidae; genus Ascaphus; species Ascaphus truei. The sequence goes on along the minus strand of NC_134485.1, from coordinate 212,389,966 downwards.
ATACAAAAATAGGGGAAGCTCCTCCCACGCGTTTCGGGCATGGACTGTCCTTTCTCAAGGAGTAGGGTCCCCTATTTTTGTATGTCCTGAGTGTCCCCCCTTTTTTATGTAATCCAATAAAGCATTATCTTTTAACATTTCCCTGGTCAGTCCGAGTACCTTGGAGCGGCTGCTGCATTGATCTTTCACTTTTTCTCTGCTGCTTTGGATCGTGCCCGCACCGGGGAGTGACGTCTCTTACCCTTCTGTCACGTACGACCCCCTGTAGCACGTGACCTGCATACGGGACAAGGGTTAATACCGACGCTCGCAAGCGTACCCACTCAGGGGTCCCTCAAATGGGTTGCATCTCTCCTCAAACCGTCCCAATATACCACCGCCACGAACAGCACACAAGTGAGCACGTGACTTTAGATATGCAACCAGGTTTAATACACAAAGGCTTCTCTAGCAACCCCCCTTTCTCCTCTGCAAGGAACCAGCGAGTTAGTATTAGCCCCCCACTCAATTGCACATCATAACCATCCACTGCCACCACCTGAGGTTATGCAGATATGATTAAAGATCTTAGACTAAAATATCCGCCAGGGCCTCAGGTCCCTGTTTATTATAGGAAAAACTATGCACTCTATCACACAATCAGTTGCAGTAACATGTGCCTGAATTTAGCAAGTTATTCTCTCCAGCGTGCACAAAGTTCATTCAGAGTCCAAAGCATTACTTATTAAATGGTTTAATATATATAAAAATACAGTGCTTGAATTACAGAAAAGGTATTACAAAATAAACATACAATTACAATATAATGCAGAGCAGCTTCTTAAAATAAAAGGGGTAAAACAGAAAATCCTATACAGTACATTACCACATGCTATGGATTTTTCCCAGAGAGGCGCTGGTTCAGAAGATGAGGTCTGCTATGCTTTCCAAGCATGCCCCTGGTCAGATCTGACTTGTAACAACCTGGCCCAGACTTAAGTACAATTCTTTTTTAGGGCACCTTCATGAGCCCACCCCTTCCACAACATACCTTGAAGCTGTTCTCCCCCAACCCTGTCTGTAGACCTTGATTAATTCAATTGACACCTTGAGTGGGCTATCCACACGGACCCCCCTCCCCAAGTAAATCCCTTTGAAATTCAGAGCAGTTCAAACAAACAGTTCTGGCCTGTTTCAGACTCAGCATTTTGTATTTTTCTTAAAAGTGTAGCTCATTAACCCCTTAAGCACCAGAGGGATTAAAAATACCCAATATCTCATGACATTATCATGACACCTTCCGACACGGGGAGAGAGTGTGAGAGCAACGGAGGACGGCTTCATCGTGAGTATCGGCACACTCCATGCCGAATCCTACAACACTGCATACTATGCAGCTGACACTTGTTCTGTTACAGACTTGCTAGCAGTGATTTCTCCAACACCCTCTCCCCTTTATGCTCCTCCACTCTCCATTTATGTCTACATTAGGCTCTTGCCATTAGGTGGACTGCCTTTGAGCTTCACAGACGGCTTTTTCTACTTAATATGTCTGGTTCAGATCTGCTTTTTTCTGACGTCTTTCTCACAGCATTTGTGCATCTGGTGCCCTTTTTATGCTAGTGTGAAAAGAGAACGATAAAAACCCGACTGGGTCACCAGGGTTTGGTTGACAATCACAACCCGTTTCTGAACAGAGGCAATGGCAGTGAATTCAAAACATGTTGGGTAAGTAGAAAGTCTCAGGACTTGTATAAGGAAAAAAGTGTGTGCGCCGAGCACGCGAATGTTAAGTGAAACTTCTTTGTGTTTTGTCACAGAAATTGTATTTGTGATGGGGGTGTTTTTATTTAAAATTAAAACACAATTTTCTGATCACCCTGGCAGTGGGCACTCTTGGGTTGACTTCCTCTTCCTCTTTAATTTACAACAGTAAATTGAACCTTGCAGGTAGGCCATAAAGGCCCCTCCCTCTACCTGCAAGTTAGTTTTCCTGTCTTAACAGCTAGTAGCAGGGTTTATTATTTTGTAAGGAAGGGCTCACCTGACTGTAACTAGTGCAGTCCGCCAGGGTCCTCAGCCTCTCTGCCCTGAAGCGCTGGTCGACACACCCCTGGGGGGTGGCAAGACGGAGGCCCGGGCAACCCCAGGGATCCGCGTGCTAACGCGGGAGGTAAAGCAGCAGGAGCTGCGTGAGCGGTCGGAGGCTCACTATTATCCGCATTGGCGTCTGAGAACGCAGCGGTGTGGGATCTTGGACGAGCGCTTTGCGCCCACGTGACGTGCGAGCGCCAACGCTACGTTCCCACCGGCGGGGGCGCGCACGAGACCCAAACAAGTGAATTGGGCTGACGTTGGCGTGTGAAGGAGCCCTGATACTGTTACTGCAGCATGGAACGCTCAGCAGACAGGAGAAGCCAGGTACAAGATACTGAGGCCAGTATGGAAGCTGGAGGAGCTAAAGGGTCGCTATCCAAGACTAGGTGAGTCCTTAGATTAGTGTTCAAGGAATGAGAGAGTTGATGTCATGCAATTATAGGAATCATATCTAGTTTTATTTTGTTTTAAAAAAAAAATTAGTACTATGGTTACTCAACCAGAAGAAGGAACCTATAAAGGGGCGGTAGAGTCCCTGCACCAGAAGTAAAAAGGCTGCTAAAAAAACAAAGGGGTGTGCGGCGTGTGAAAAACCAGCTTTAGAGGGAAAAAAGCTTTGTGCGGACTGCCTTAAAGCAGCTGCAGGAGAGTCAAGTGAACAGATGAATTCCTTCTTAGTCTGGATGAAGGATACAGGTAAACAAAGTGTGGAGTCTGCTGTACAGCAAGCAGTTAAGCCAACTCAGAAGAGGTCAAGGTCTCAGACTAGCATGGATAAAGGGAGAGGGTCATCATCGGGCGAATCAGAGATAAGGTATCAGAAGGGGAGTTTGATTCATCAGAGCAAGAAGTGCAAGTGGAAGAATCAGAATTTGATTTGGAGATGGTTGATCCTCTCATAAAGGCAATGAGAGAAGCATTAGAGTTAGAAGATGCAGAAGTAACTCAGAGAAAGGATAAGTTATTTGGAACAAGACAGAAGAAAAAGAGGAGTTTTTCCGGTCCACCAAGTAATTAAGGATTTGATACAGATAGAATTATCACGTCCAGACTGGAAATTAAATGTTCCCAGAAAATTTAATAAAATGTATTCCTTCACGCAGGAGGAAGTTAAATTCTGGGATGTTAGTCCAAAGATTGACGCAGCAATCTCCCGAATATCGAAGAAAACAATTATACCCATAGAGGAAGCAGCAACTCTTAGGGATGCTATGGACAAGAATATGGATAGCGTTCTAAAAAAAGCTTATGTAACAGCAGGTACAGCATGTAAACCAGCAATATCAACAACGTCGGTGGCAAAGCAATGCGGGTATGGATTGCCAAATAGAAGAAGCACTGGAAAAGGAGTGAAGAGAACTTCTATTTTAAAAGCACTATCAGAAGTTAATGGGCAGCATAGCTGAAGCCTCGCTGGACGGAGTAAGATTGGCAGCCAAGTCCATGTCTTTTTCGGTGATGGCAAGGAGAGCGCTATAGCTTAGGCAATGGATGGCAGATGCAGCGTCCAAAAATAGTCTTTGCAACCTGCCTTTCGAAGGAGAATTCCTATTTGGAAATAAACTGGATGCAATTGTAACACGGGCATCAGGAGGTAAGAGTACCTTTTTACCCCAAGTAAGTAGGAATAGAAGATATGGTCCTACATTCCAGCAGACGGAAAGAAATCAGTATAGAGAAGCAAGGATGTATCGGCCTGGGAGACCATTCTCAAGACAGGTGACATGGAGAGGCGGACAAAGTAAGCTTTTTCGCGGCGCCAAAGGTCAAGGGGCCCAGCAGTTTCCTGTTGGAGGAAGACTGAACCAATTTGGAGCAGCATGGGCCCAATCAATAAAGTACAGGTGGGGACTACAGATCATTCGTTTCGGGTACCACCTGGAATTCGAGAATATACCAAGAAGAGATATATTATTAACAAAGAGTTTACAGACAAGGGAAAAGGTAAAGCAAATAAACTGTCTTGAAGCAATTATTACAGTCCAAGGTAATAATAAAAGTTCCTCGAGTGCAGAGGGGAAAAGGAATTTATTCCAAAATCTTCCTGGTAGAGAAAGCATCAGGAGGTTGCAGAGCAGTCTTAGATCTAAGAACCGTGAATACTTTTTTACGAGTAAAGAAGTTCAAAATGATTTCCCTGAACATCATTCAGGAAGTAAAGCCAGGAGCTTGGATGATATCAATAGATCTAAGAGATGCCTACCTACATATCCATGTAGCAAGGAGACATCAAAAATTTATCAGGTTTACAATAGGCCAACGACATTATCAATATACGGCGCTGCCATTCGGACTGGCGACGTCTCCCAAAACGTTCACAAAGGTTGGTTGCAGAGCTAAGAAAAAGGGGCGTGGAGATCTATCCATACCTAGACGATATTCTTGTGAAATCGCAAAATCAAGGGAAACTTATACAAGACAAAGATATTGTCATATCTTTTCTAAAACAACATGGTCCTTGAAATTCTTAGAGGTAGAGTTCCACACAGCAGAAGAAGTGAGATTACCATATGTAAGGAGTCGAGACATCGCCACTACAAACAAAAAAGCTCAGAACGGAGAGCAGATCTTCTGCAGGAGTCTGCATGAGGCTCATAGGAAAGTTTACGTCAACGTTAAACGTAGTAAAGTGGGCAGCTCTGCATATGAGACCATTGCAACAAAACTTTCTACAACAGTGGAACAAAGATCCAAAAGATGCAGGACAAAAGATTCATATATTCCCACACACAAAGCGAGAACTAAAGTGGTGGGAAAATACCCAGAACCTGGTAAAAGGACGTACGTTACATCAAACACAATGGGTAACAATTACTACAGACACAAGCAGCGTAGGTTGGGGAGCCCAGATGGGAGATTTATTGGTACAAGGGTCTTGGACAAACCAAGAACACCACCTACCGTCAAACCTGTTGGAGCTGAAGGCAGTGCAGAAAGCGCTGGAAGCATTCCAGAATCGGATAAAGGATGGCAATATATGATAACAATCGGACAACGGGGCGGTAGTAAAATATATCGTCAAACAAGGTGGAACAAGAAGTAAAAGACTGATGAATCTAACATCAGAGATCCTGACATGGGCAGAAGGCTATGTTACAGAGATAACAGCCATACATATTCCAGGGCGAGAAAATATTACCACAGATTTTCTCAGCCGCAACCTAATCCATCCAGGAGAATGGGCATTAGATCAGAGTGTTCCAAAGGTTGGTAGAACGGTGGGGACAGCCAGAGATAGATCTAATGACTACACATCAAAACCGAAAGGTGGAAGATTACTGTGGAAGGCATTTCCATCCAAGTGCAAGACACATAGACGCTCTCAGCTTCAAATGGCAATTCAAGTTGGCGTATCTGTTTCCCCCAATTTCCCTCATTCCAAGGATAGCGAGGAAAATCAGGGAAGATCAGGCAGAAGTAATACTGGTGGTACCGTATTGGCCAAGGAGACCATGGTTTGCACATCTCATAAATATGGCAATAGATACACCATGGCACATACCGAATATCAAGAAACTGATGCAACAAGGACCAATATATCACCCAGAACCCAAGCAATGGGCCTTGGCAGCTTGGAGATTGAGTGGGAAACATTAAGAGGAAGGGGATGTTCAAACAGAACAATTAAAACCCTGTTGGATGCATGGGAAAAAATCTACATCAAGGGTATATTACCGAATTTGGTTATGCTTCAGAAACTGGTGTGTGAAACAGAGAGAAGTTTTTTTTTTTTTCCCCCCAAAGGTTGTGACATTAGTGGAATTCCTATAAGAAGGCTTTGAGAAGGGTCTCAGTCTTAGTTCACTGAAGGTGCAAGTATCCGCTTTTTCGGCACTGTTAGAAAAAAATCTAGCAGCTGAAAGGCTCATCGTCCGTTTTCTACAAGCAGTCAAGAGGTTAAGACCACAAATTAAGAATAGAGTACCAACGTGGGATCTATCGTTAGTTATGGACGTTTTGATTATGCCTCCTTTTGAACCTATAGAAGAAATAGGATTGAGGCTATTATCATGGAAAGTGCATTCCTAATAGCAATTACTTCAGCAAGAAGAGTGGGAGAATGACAGGCCTTATCTTGTAAAGAACCGTTCCTAGTCATACACCAGGATAAAGCAGTACTCCAACCAGTATATCATTTCTTACCAAAAGTAGTTTCTCAATTTCATATAAATCAAAAAAAATTAATTCCTCCCTTCTGCCCAAAACCAGGTAATAAAAAGGAAGAGAGATTACATAACCTGGATGTGGTAAGATGCCTGAAAGTCTATATGGAGAGGGTGCAAGAAGTAAGAAGATCAGATAGACTTTGTCATTCCAGAATGACCGAGGAGAGGACAAGCAGCATCCAAAACGACGATATCTAAATGGATAGTGTCGTGCATCAGGAAAGCATACGAAAGCAAAGGACAAAATACACCTTTGAATTTGAAAGCACACTCAACAAGGGCCATGGCCATTTCGTGGGCGTTTTAAAGCACAGGCGTCACCAGGACAAATATGCAAATCAACAGTGTGGTCCTCATTTAACACATTTATGAAGCATTACAGATTGGACATTCAATCATCAGCTGACGCAAGCTTTGGTCGGAAAGTACTACAGGCATACCCCGCATTAACGTACGCAATGGGACCGGAGCATGTATGTAAAGCGAAAATGTACTAAAAGTGAAGCACTACCTTTTCCCACTTATCGATGCATGTGCTGTACTGCAAACGTCATATACGTGCATAACTGATGTAAATAACGCATGTGTAACAGGCTCTATAGTCTCCCCGCTTGCGCACAGCTTCGGTACAGGTAGGGATCTGGTATTCCTGTTCAGGATGTGCTGACAGACGCATGCGCGAGCTGCCTTTTGCCTATTGGGCGATATGTCCTTACTCGCGAGTGTACTTAAAGTGAGTGTCCTTAAAGCGGGGTATGCCTGTACAGTCTGTAATAAAATAAGGTGGAAAATATAATCAATAAAGGTTGAAACTTATTTCGGCTTTGAGGTTTTGTGTGTGTCCCTCCCTAAAGTTATACTGCTGGGGTATGTCCCAAGAGAGCCCACTGCCAGGGTGATCAGGAAAAGAGAACATTTAAACAGCTTACTGTACTTTTCTTTTCCTTGAACCATGGCAGTGGGCACATAGTTAACCTCCCTATGTATGCCTAATCTCTATCAGTTATATTTTTCAGCTATGGGAGAATCCAAAAGACTAACTTGCAGGTAGAGGGAGGGTCCTTTATGGCCTACCTGCAAGATTCAATTTCCTGTCCTAAGCTAAAGAGGAAGTTAACCCAAGAGTGTCCACTGCCAGGTGTCCAGGAAAAGAAAATTACGGTAAGCTGTTTACATTTTCTCCTTTCAGTGCCAAAACGCAAAGAAGTTTGACTCAGAACCCACGTGCACGGCACACATACCCTGTTTTACCTATTTGCACTTCTATATGTATAGTAACTGTGAATTCCTTGTGTGTGCGCGTGCGTCTGTGTGTGCGCCGGCGGCTACTGTGTGCGTGCAGCACAGGCACACCCAGCCGGCACCTACTGTGCAGGCGCTCACCAATGGCTCCTGCGCATGTGTGCCAAGCGTGGGAGGCCTCCGCATGCACGCCTGCAGCCATAACGGCCTCTTCTGCCAGCAGTGATGTCACTTCCGGGACTGCACTTCCGTCCCCCACAAGGCGATTTACTCCAAGGGAAATTTTCATTTGGTTGGTGCCAGCAAAGAAGTTTCACTTCATATATAACTAAAAGGGTATACTGTATGTGGCAGTGTTTTATTCTCTGGTGAAATCGCTGCAGATTTTCTGTGCCATAAGGTGGCTTAGCACTTCTTTGTAAATATGGCCCAATGTATGTGAATTTCTTTAATGCTGCCGTTGAAAATAATAATCTACTATTTCAGTACAAATAAAGATCCCTGAAGCACTAGAGGAAGAAAGAAAAGAACTCTCTGTAGAGAGCACTCAAAGAGAACATCAGTAAAAATGAATCATGACTTGAGCATTAGGAACTGTGCCTTTAATATCTTTACTTACTAAGTGAACTGAAATATACAGCTGGCAGACAAGCAGCAATATATTTTAAAAAATGTACACATTTTTATTGTAACAGTCAAATCAATTTTAAAGCAGCAGTTTAAGCAATATCCTACATGTGTGGTTTTTTTTTGTTTGTTTTATTAAATCAGTTCTGTACTATGAGAAAATACTTGTAGTATTTAAAAAAAAAAAAAAGAATGTTTTAAAGATATTTTGTAATGTTTCTAATGTAGGAAGCATTTCCAAAGTGACAGCCCCTTCCCCTTCTGATAGGCTCTGGCTCTTGAGCCCCACCCTCTCTCTAGCAGTGCACCAATTGAATCTCGTAACTGCCCAGTCAGTCATATTCTAGGACTACATTGCCCAAAATGCTGTGCAAGAACTGAATTAAATAACCCGGAGCAAGCGATTGATTACAGGAGAACGGATCGATCTGCAGCTTAGCTAATCACTTGTCAGTGTGCAGATTGTATTGATGCACATATTGAATGGGAATTTTTTTATTTAAACAGCAGCTTTAATCGCGGCTCATGTAGGCGTTCTAGGGTAAAATTACCAAACCCACACAGGCGTGGTGTTCTAGGTTCTCCACGTGTATGTGAGATGTTTGTAGAGGAGAATGTGCTCCACAGATCTTAACACACAGTGTTGTTGCGAGTGCCGGAGGAGTTGTGGCATGGCCCCTCCGGCACTCAAAGGGCAAAACTGCAATAGTGCTGATCGACGAGTTTTCACCCCTCCCTGTGATGCCTTGCTATCTCTTGTCCCCTCTTCCCCACCTTACTCTCCTCCATCATGCCCTGCTCCTCTTTGCAGTTTCTCCTCCCCTCTTTTGGCACTCCCTGTGCACACTACACTTCCTCCTCTCCTACGCATCTCATCTTTCTCTTCCTCTCCTTGCTGTCTCTGTTTCCTCGTCTTACTCACCTTGCTGTCTCTCCTCCTCTCGCTTTGCACTCCCTCCTGCCCCATGTGCACACTGTATTCCATCCTCTTCTCGTCATCCATCTGTCTCCTCTCCTTGCTGTCTCTCAGTCTTCTCCCCTCGCTGTCTCTCCTCCCCTCTCCACCTTGCTGTCTCTCCTCCCCTCCTTGCTGTATCTCCTCCCCTCCTTGCTCTCTCCACCCTTCCCCCCCTTGCTGTCCCTCCTCCCCTTCCCTACTTGCTGTCTCTCCTCCCCTTCCCTCCTTGCTGTCTCTTCCCCTCCTCTCCTTGCTGTCTCTTCCCCTCCTCTCCTTGCTGTCTCTTCCCCTCCTCTCCGTGCTGTCTCATCCCCTCCTCTCCGTGCTGTCTCTTCCCCTCCTCTCCGTGCTGTCTCTTCCCCTCCTCTCCGTGCTGTCTCTTCCCCTCCTCCTCTCCCCTCGTCGCTGTCTTCCCCTCCTCCCCTCGTCGCTGTCTTCCCCTCCCCTCTTCGCTGTCTTCCCCTCCCCTCCTCGCTGTCTTCCCCGCCCCTCCTCGCTGTCTTCCCCCTCCCCTCCTCGCTGTCTTCCCCCTCCCCTCCTCGCTGTCTTCCCCTCCCCTCCTCGCTGTCTTCCCCGCCCCTCCTCGCTGTCTTCCCCCTCCTCGCTGTCTTCCCCCTCCCCTCCTCGCTGTCTTCCCCCTCCCCTCCTCACTGTCTTCCCCTCCCCTCCTCGCTGTCTTCCCCTCCCCTCCTCACTGTCTTCCCCCTCCCCTCCTCGCTGTCTTCCCCCTCCCCTCCTCACTGTCTTCCCCCTCCCCTCCTCGCTGTCTTCCCCCTCCCCTCCTCACTGTCTTCCCCCTCCCCTCCTCGCTGTCTTCCCCCTCCCCTCCTCACTGTCTTCCCCTCCCCTCCTCGCTGTCTTCCCCTCCCCTCCTCACTGTCTTCCCCCTCCCCTCCTCGCTGTCTTCCCCCTCCCCTCCTCACTGTCTTCCCCTCCCCTCCTCGCTGTCTTCCCCTCCCCTCCTCACTGTCTTCCCCCTCCCCTCCTCGCTGTCTTCCCCCTCCCCTCCTCACTGTCTTCCCCCTCCCCTCCTCGCTGTCTTCCCCCTCCCCTCCTCGCTGTCTTCCCCCTCCCCTCCTCGCTGTCTTCCCCCTCCCCTCCTCGCTGTCTTCCCCCTCCCCTCCTCACTGTCTTCCCCTCCCCTCCTCGCTGTCTTCCCCTCCCCTCCTCACTGTCTTCCCCCTCCCCTCCTCGCTGTCTTCCCCCTCCCCTCCTCACTGTCTTCCCCCTCCCCTCCTCGCTGTCTTCCCCCTCCCCTCCTCACTGTCTTCCCCCTCCCCTCCTCGCTGTCTTCCCCCTCCCCTCCTCACTGTCTTCCCCTCCCCTCCTCGCTGTCTTCCCCCTCCCCTCCTCGCTGTCTTCCCCTCCCCTCTTCGCTGTCTTCCCCTCCCCTCCTCGCTGTCTTCCCCCTCCCCTCCTCGCTGTCTTCCCCTCCCCTCCTCGCTGTCTTCCCCTCCCCTCCTCGCTGTCTTCCCCTCCCCTCCTCGCTGTCTTCCCCTCCCCTCCTCGCTGTCTTCCCCTCCCCCCCTCGCTGTCTTCCCCTCCCCTCCTCGCTGTCTTCCCCTCCCCTCCTCGCTGTCTTCCCCTCCCCTCCTCGCTGTCTTCCCCTCCCCTCCTCACTGTCTTCCCCCTCCCCTCCTCGCTGTCTTCCCCCTCCCCTCCTCACTGTCTTCCCCCTCCCCTCCTCGCTGTCTTCCCCTCCCCTCCTCGCTGTCTTCCCCTCCCCCCCTCGCTGTCTTCCCCCTCCCCTCCTCGCTGTCTTCCCCCTCCCCTCCTCGCTGTCTTCCCCTCCCCTCCTCGCTGTCTTCCCCTCCCCTCCTCGCTGTCTTCCCCTCCCCTCCTCGCTGTCTTCCCCCTCCCCTCCTCGCTGTCTTCCCCTCCCCTCCTCGCTGTCTTCCCCCTCCCCTCCTCGCTGTCTTCCCCCTCCCCTCCTCGCTGTCTTCCCCTCCCCTCCTCGCTGTCTTCCCCTCCCCTCCTCGCTGTCTTCCCCTCCCCTCCTCGCTGTCTTCCCCTCCCCTCCTCGCTGTCTTCCCCCTCCCCTCCTCGCTGTCTTCCCCTCCCCTCCTCGCTGTCTTCCCCCTCCCCTCCTCGCTGTCTTCCCCCTCCCCTCCTCGCTGTCTTCCCCTCCCCTCCTCGCTGTCTTCCCCTCCCCTCCTCGCTGTCTTCCCCTCCCCTCCTCGCTGTCTTCCCTCTCTGTCTGCTCCTGTCCTTGAGGAGGCATTCCGGTTGTTGTAGATAGCCTTAGATATATAATTGTATTTTTTTAAGGCAAGTGTATGGAAGTTAAGTATGCAGTGGCAACACCTATTCTCAAACAACCTAGACCCTATGTGCCTTACTAACTACCACCCTGTATCCATCCTGCATTTTGCCTCCAAACAGCTAGAATGTCTCATCCGTATGATAAACTTTCTTCATTTCTGTGCCTTCCTGGACCCTTTACAGTTCACTCGAGACCGTGCTCACTAAAGTGCCAATGATCTTCATGAAGCTAAATCCCAAGGTCAGTTTTTCCTACTAATCCTACTCGATCTCTCTGCTGGTTTTGATACTGTCGCCCACTCTCTTGTCCTTCATATTCTAAACTCTCTTGGCATCCGCAACGAAGCCCTGTCCTGGTTCTCATCTTACCTCTCCCATCGTACATTTTCTGTCTGTCATTAACATGTCTTCATCTTCTGTTGATCTGTCTGTTGGTGTAACCTCTCCTTTTCTCTCTCTCCACACTATCACTTGGTGACCTCATCAACTCTTTTGGCCTTGGGTGTCTCTATGCATCTATCAACCCCTACCCTCACTCCTGCAATTCAGTCCCAAGGCTCAGATTGCCTCCTGGCTATATCCACGTGGATGGCGCTCTGCCTCCTTAAACTTAATATGTCTAAAATGAGCTCCTCATACTTCCCCTCTGAATCCGGCCTAATATCCCCTTTTTCCATCACAGTAAATAGTACTACCATCTATACTGTCGCCAGAACACATTGCCTACGAGTGACATTTGACTCTTCCCATTCCTTCTCCATTCATGTCATGGCTAAAATTGTTTTCCCTTTTCCTCCAAAACATTGCCAAGATTCGCCCTTTCCCCTGTCAATCTACTGCTAAAACTCTAATGCATGCTCTTATCCTTTCCCTTCTGGATTATTGTAACATACTACTAACAGGCTCCCCTGCCTCACAATTGGCTCCTTTGCAATCTATCCAAAATGCGGTTGCTAGAATAATTTAACTTTCTCCCAAAACTGTTTCTGCTCATCTCCTCAAATCACTCTCCTGGCTTCCCATCAAATTTCAAATCGCCTACAATGTTCTCCTTTTTTAAGTTGATCTCAAGTTATGTCCCATGCTCATCTCCTGTGCTTTACCCATAACATCTCCTCTCCACCCCTTTCACCTCTACAGCTCTCTCTCTCTCTCTCTCTCTCTCTCTCTCTCTCTCTCTCTCTCTCTCTCTCTCTCTCTCTCTCTCTCTCTCTCTCTCTCTCTCTCTCTCGCCCTAAACCCTTTTCCCTCACTGCCCCTTATCTGTGGTACTCCCTCACACTCAATATATGCTAAGCACCTTCTCTCCCCACCTATAAGTCAAACCTTAAAACTTGCCTCTTAAATGAAGCCTTCCATAAGCCTCGATTTATGGCTACTGTCCCACACCCACAATCACTCCTGCCAACCATTGTGACTGCACTTATTCCCTCACCTGCTGTCTCTCTAAATCTCTCAACATACCACTTAGATTGTAAGCTCTCCGGGGCAGGGATTTCCTATCCTATTGTCTGACTTTGTTGGACTTATTGTTTTATAATTCCCAGTACTGTATTGTCTCTTTTTGTAATGCGCTGTGGACGCAATATAAATCAAGATATACATACATACAAGTGAAGTATACAATATTTAAATGTTCTGCAAAAGGTAATAGCAGAAACTGTAATAAAGGACAACAGTACAGTAGCTGTGAAGTTGAGTATACTATCAAAGCATGACTTGCAAACTCCATAAACAACCCGCCTCTCCTCTGCTATATAAATATTGCTACCAGAATTAGTTGTGTTGTATTTTTTTAAATAGTACATTCCCATATCACATACAGAAAAACAAAACAATTGAACATATTTGTCTGATCTCATCTGAGATCAATCGGCATTTATTTTAATAATTTAAAACATAGGTAGATAGATGATAGACATACAGCATGTAGACAGATGGCTATGAATGAATGAACGAACACAGGTTGAAATCTCTGCATGTAAAGGAGTAAAAATGGCTGGTTGTACCACACTTCAAAACCGTTTGAAGGCTGTAATGCAGTGTGAACTCAGCACATCAACTTCCATTCGGATTCCTGACATGCTTTTATTTATAAACTGCTATGGTTCACTTATTAGAAAACTTTAAGTAGAATTGTCGACTCTAGGTGAAAGTTGTGAGGATCATACGGAATAAAATGTTTGACTTTGTCTTCAAATCTGAAGTAATCACATCCAATAGTTTTGAATTACTTCAGGTACAGAAAATGATTTTACTCTTTGCTTCAGGAATGCCAATCTCGCTTATTTTTATGTTTTGCTTCTATTATTCTGCATTGTATAATTCATCCCTGCATATCTGTTAAGCACTGCTGACATTGAAGGTGTTATATAAATAAAACAGTAACGCTTTTATTACACTGAATGATTTATTTTGTGAATGTTCTGCACTAGGTCAAAAATCCTGATTAAAATATGCCATTACATTTTAGTATGTCTGTATGTCTATTTATATAGCGCCACTTATGTACATAGCGCTTCACAGTTGTAATACACGTGACAATCATATAAATAACAAATAATATAAATAATGGGTCATGGGAATAAGTGCTTCAGACATAAACGTAAGATTTAGGAAGAGGAGTCCCTGCTCAGAAGAGCTTACAATCGAATTATTTTATATAATATATATCATATATATATAATTATATATATTTTAATTATATATTATATAATGGTGAAATAAATGTATTTGTGAACAAAACTATAATATAGCGTTTTCCTGAGCATTGCAACACAATAAAAAAAAATATATATATATTTCTAAAGTGTTGGTAGGACTCCAACTAACAATTTAACATTAAACGCTTCCAGTTTTTTTAGCGTCAACCAGAGAAGTACTGTACTAATAAAATATCAGATAATACAGTCTGGGAAAACTGCTGTATCATTTTCAGGACACATGCTGTATGTATGAGAGAGAGATATAAATATATATATATACACACACACTTCAAAACAAATGTCAAATATAAATAATATTGATAATCAAATCAATGTTCCGTTTATTACACAGTTCAATCCTTTAGCTACAGAAATTAGACAAATTATCAATAAACATTGGCATTTGGTTTTGAAAGATACAATTCTCCAACCACGTCTTCCCAAGACCCTAATGTATTATTTACTAAATCTGACACATTAAAAGATAAATTGGCACCTAGCTGTTTGAAACCAGCATATCTGAAAGTATCTACTACAACTTTTTTTTTACACTAAAGTTTTTTTCAGGTGCCTGAAATGTAAAACTTGTAAATTAGATTTACATGTGTCAAAAAATATAAAATGTTAAATCTCAACATACAGGTAAAATTCATAACATTGATCATTTCATTACTTGCGATTCATCTAACGTTATTTACCTTGTTCAGTGCCCCTGCAATAAGCAGTATATAGGACGCACAACAAGCTAAAACTACAGTACGCTTTGCTGAACATGTTAGTAATACCCAGAAAGGATTCCAACAACACTATTTGTCCATGCATTTTTTTAAATTTCATAATTGTAATCCTGCAGGCATCCTATGTGTGGGAATTGACAAATTACCTATTAACTGGAGAGGAGGTGATACTGTTAATGCTAGTTCTAGATTAGAGACCAAGTGGATACATATGGTTAAAACACTTGTGCCACTTGGTTTCAATGTGGACATAAATCTGGGTGCTTTTTTTGTCATAGCTTGCACTATATATTTGCCTATATCAATTTATTGTGACTCTTACCATTCCATGTCTCCATATGACTATCGCCGTGTTCATTTAAGTATATATTGAATATTATATAATCTATTCCTTTTATATATTTAATTTTGTATTGAACTGTTTTTTCTGTTATATTTTATAATCATGGGTTCTTAATCTTATATTGTCTGCACCTGTCACCTACACTGGGCTCTTACATGATTGGTATAGACGGCAGATTTTTAGCCTATTTACGACCCCCATGTAGGTGTGACTTCATATCCCTTGAAAAAGTCTTTTAAGACGAAACGCGTAGGGCCACGGTAGTCTTGTCACCTATATTATTTGCCTACTTTAACACCATGCCTTATTTAAGGCAACTGGGACTATAATTTGCTTTCCTCTGGCTGATCTAACCAACGGAGAAACTTCTGAGTACGAGCGGCGTTAGCCATACGTCATCGCAGAACTATCGCGAAACTTGGCAAGTGAGGAGGAGAGGATCTACAGCACAAGCGTCGGATTGCAGACAGCGTCTTCCGTGATCGTGCGACGGATCCTGCTGCAAATCGTTCCAGTAGTGCTGTTAAGGATTAGGGTTTTTAATCCTGAAATGCCCGTTTTTATCTGACACTTTGTAAGTAGAATCTGTGCTTGCGGTATGTGGAATTAAATGTATTTCACTATATTGGCTATCTCTCTCATTTTTAGATCATACCTGCTCCTGGATCTTATTGATTGGACATTTTCATTCTACATTATCCATTAACTGTTTATTAGTTTAAATATTGTTTGCAGTGATTTGCGCCTTTTTTGATTTTTTTTTCTCTTACATATAATTGGAATTGTGCGTGTCATACACATTGTGGGAGCATCCATCAGCATACAAATTATACTGTTTGGTTTTTATATTTGCGCATCTTCTTCCCTTCCATAGATAGGTGTGTGTGTATGTCACGGATGCTTACTACAACCTGGACTAGACCGCGCGGCAGAGGTGGGAATTTATAAATACCGCCGCCCTACAACCACGGGCCAGGTCCGGATAGCAGAGTCAGGGATGTGTAGCCGGGTCAGGGTAGGAGAGTGTAGGTAGGTCAGAGTACTTGCCATGGTCCGGGGTTGGAGAGAGGAGAATAGTCGTAGTCCATAAGCCGTGGTTGTGGAGTGGAGAGAGTAGAAGTCCAATAACGCGCCGAAGTCCAGGAATGTAGAAAAGACAGGTCAGATACAGGCAGGGGTCACAACGGAGATCAAACCAGGTTCAGACACAGGCAAAACTCAGGCTGCAATGAGCAAGGTGCATAGACAAGGGTCTATGCTCAGCAACAAGACAGAGGACTGGGTGGATATAAATAGAGAGATGAACCAAGGGAGAGGAGGCAGGAGGGAGTATACTTAGCAATAGGTAGAGAACTGATAGGCTGTAATTATTTTGGAGGTAGGTGCAGCACAGCTGATTGTAGTCCCGGCGTTATCTGCTGCGCGACGTGCACGCGCGGGAGATGTACGGCGGGCACACTGGGGCCAGGCTTAGTGACGCCGTCATGAGCCCGTGCGCATCCCAGAATGACTGGCGTGAGGCGTCGGCAGGACGGAGCTTTGGCGCAACCCTTACTGTATGTATGTATGTTTATATATATGTGTGTGTATGTATATATATATATATATGTATGTATATATATATATATATATATATACTGTATATAGCAACTGTACATTTGAACATACAGGAATATTTACAGTTGCTATATACTTTAGGTTTTTGTCACTTTTTTTTTTACCCACCATAACGTTTGTGTGTGTGTGTGTGTGTGTGTGTGTGTGTCACACACACACCCAAAAATCTACTCGCCACCTAACCCCACCCCACTTTAAAAAAAAAAAATTGAATAAATTCCTATTAAGAACAACATTTGTTTTTGACATAAGTTTATTTAATGTATTACATTATACTACAATTAGTCATTGTTACATGTGTGTGTGTGACAAAAAAAGAGAAGAAAAAGCGCCCAATCTTCGTATGATAACGTATATAAAATTTAATAAAACATGGACAAGACGACTCAAAACTCACAAAAATCCAAAGGTAACAGGCATTGTATGAGTACAACTCATGCTCCAAGGCTGCTATGAACCGCCGCTGGTAATGCTCTGGAATGACGTCTCACCTCTTTCCTGTTGGCGGTGTTACCCACTAAGGTGTCCTCCGGCAAATCTCCGCCTAATACACAGGTTCCTTTTGGATGTGTCTGCCTCAGCAATCAGGAACGGAACGCAGCCTTGATTCTCTAGCAAGTCATGTGATAGCACACAGTCCTTTGCAATAATACCACGTGACCCATACATACATACATACATAAATACATGTCGGATCTAGAAGAAGAAGAAAAAAAGCCACATGTGAATGACTAGTTTCCGGAACCCCTTAACCAGTGCCTGGATGCCCCCGCTTCACAATTTCTAAAGCAGCTATCCCGCCTGGGATCTTACCTGATCCGCAGTCCCTCAATGTCCAGATAGCCCCTGTCTTCTGGGTTAGGGGGGATTCCGATGTCTCCCATGTGAAGCTTGAGTCAGACCTGGAAGAAAGCAGTATAGGTTATTTATTTCGGTGTAGGTATAGGGCAGTTAAGATATATAGGGTAAATAAGATATCCAGAGTGGGAGAGAGAGAGAGGGACGGTCGGGGTCGGTGACTGACTGTGGGCAGGTGACAGTGACTGGGTGGGCAGGTGACGGTGACTGGGTGGGCAGGGGACGGTGACTGTTGTGGGTGTCTGTATACACACACAGTCACACACACTGTCACACACTCACTCTCACACTCAGTCACACACACAAGAAACGGAGCTGCTCACGGGAGAAAGAGCGTGTGAGGAAGCGCTCCAAATCTCACGAAACTAAGGGGAACCCAGCGCCGGGAGTCCCGCTCCAGGTCCCGATCACCATGTCCAGCTGGAACATTGGAGAGCAACGGGGGACATCGGAAGCATGTGGGGGAGGGGGGGCAATCGGAGGCATGTGGGGGGCATGGGAGAGGCATGGGAAAGTACGTGCTCACGAAGGATCAGGATTGAAAAGGAAGGCCGCTTCCATGCGGGGACACACACACACGTTATGGTGGGCTCATTTGTGCTCATTTGAATGTTATTGCCCAGAATCCCTTGCTGCAGTGGAAGTGCTGTGTGCTGGATGATAATGGTGAAGGGCGGGGTTGCAGACCTAAGACATGCAAATGAGCATGCAGTAATATTTCCATTTGCTATATGAGAATAATAAGGTGCGCAGATGTATATCCAAACAATATGAATACAATCAATGAATGCTGCCACAATGTGTAGGGTGTACACAACACCAGAAATATAGAAAGAGAAAAAACAAAGGGTGCAAAATGATGTACACAAGTGTGTATAAACACATGTAGAGATATGCAACAATGAAAGTTCAGTGTGAGATGTCCGGGATTGGATGAGACCTAAAAATGAAAGAAATAGCCAAATATGGTGAAGTAAGTATTGTTAGTATCATTAATGGCCGATACACATCCTACTTACAATGTAGCAGGTAAAAATGGGCATTTCAGGATAAAATCCTACTCTTAACCGCCAAACTGGAAACAATGACGCCAGGGTCTGTAGCGCCCTCTTTGGAAGACGCTGTCTCTTCTCCGACGCTGTAAGTAGGATGTGTATCGGCCATTAATGATACTAACAATACTTACTTCACCATATTTGGCTATTTCTTTCATTTTTAGGTTTCATCCAATCCCGGACATCTCACACTGAATTTTCATTGTTGCATATCTCTACATGTGTTTATAGACACTTGTGTACATCATTTTGCGCCCTTTGTTTTTTCTGAATGTATATATATATACGCACACTATAAATCTACTGCTTTTACATTTTGATGACATTCCTTCCATATGTACAGTGGTGAGAAAGTTTGTGAACCATAATGATAATTACAGCAATGTCATATTTTTTCCATGATAACCTTGAATCAAACTATTCTTTTTTTAAATATCCAATAGAGTTTAGTTAACCGAAACAAAATGATGTATGATTTAGAGAAACAATGAGTAATTAAGAGTCAGGGTATGTGAAAAAGTAAATGAAACCCTGGTTTTATCAGCTAAATTAAAGGGGATAAGTAGAATCAGGTGTTTAAATAATTAGGTAGATCTTCAGGTGTGAGTTTGGGAGGCCCCACCCTATATAAATATCAGAAACTTTGTGAGTTTGGTCTTCACCATACAGGTGTGTGCAAAATATATCTCTGAGGTCCTCAGGAAAGCAGTTATTGCTGCTCATCAGCCTAAAACGGTTTATAGAACCATTTCTAAGAATTTGGGGCCAAAGTTCAAGACCACAGTCACTCTACCCAGGCTTGATTGTCCTACCAAAATCTTACGAAGAACAAACCGGCAAATCATCCAGGAACTCACAATAACCACAAGCGTAACATCCACGGATCTGCAGGCCGCTGTCGCCTTGGCTAATGTGAGTGTTCATGACTCAACAATCAGAAAAAGTCTGAACAAAAATGGTGTTCATGGAAGGATAGCCAGGAGAAAACCACTGCTCTCTGAAAAGAAC
Source organism: Ascaphus truei (assembly GCF_040206685.1). Taxonomy (NCBI): domain Eukaryota; kingdom Metazoa; phylum Chordata; class Amphibia; order Anura; family Ascaphidae; genus Ascaphus; species Ascaphus truei. The sequence continues at coordinate 212,370,312 of NC_134485.1, read as the reverse complement.
ATTTCTTCCGGTCTGAAGTTCGCCAAAGTGCACATACATGATCCACAAGACTTCTGTAACAATGTTCTTTGGACAGACGAGTCAAAGGTAGAACTTGTTGATCTCAATGAGAAATGTTATGTTTGGCAAAAAGCCAAAACCGCGTTCCAACAGAAGAACCTCATCCCAACCGTCAAGCATGGTGGTGGGTGTGATATACAGATGCTCTTGGGGCAACAATGATAGGGAATAGGTGATAATAATTGTAATAGTAATAGTGATAATACCTACACGGCCATGTGTAAGCAAGGAAGTCCTAAATGGTATATTTAAAGTATTCCTCTGACCGCTGAGTCCTCGGTTTCCCTGGGATCTACAGCTGGAACTTCGGTATGTGAAGGATGTGAGTTCAACCAGTCACGTGGGAAGTCCTACAGTGCCAAACAGTATGCACAGAAAATGGTATTTTTAGGAAGGGCAGATAGGTTTATTGCACATAAGTAATAAAGAACTCACATATAAAACTTATCTCTGGCGGCAACAGTAGCATCACGGATTGCTGCGGCAAAGATGGGTCCCCGCTACTGCGTCCGGTATTTAGTGCTGGAACGCAGCTCAACCAGAGAGCTATGGTGGCCGTCAAGTGTCAAAAGTCCACGCAGATGAGAGCAACGCGTTTCGCAGAATCCTCTGCTTCCTCAAGCTCAATGATTCTGCGTGTGGTCTCTCTTGAGATTTAAATACCTCCATGCTAATTACAGACTTGCATCATTGCTGTGGAAAATCAGCTGATGCTATTTAGCTGATGTCTACAGCGTATTCCCTTTGTCAAATATTGGTCCGTGTTAGTATATGATGGAAACACAGATAAAGTTGTCCATAAAGAATTCATAAATATCATACAAATTACACAGTGTTGATAATTAGATCCCTTTCTAGTGAACATAAAAAACATATTGAAAACATTGACCAGTGTTAACGTGCATGATAAAAATTCATAGCTGGGAAATCTACCATTACCTGGCCAATATGACCATATCTAAACATCAGTGACCAGGTCAGTTCACAATTTGAGCACCTTAATACCTATGCAATGGCATTATAAGTCTGTCCAGTCTTTAGAATGGACCCATAATTACAACCCTACCCTGTCTTAATCATGGTAAATCTTTAAAACGATATAATGATTGTAAGATTAAAAATACATTGCACCATTTATTCGTAATAGTATATAAAAAATGTAAAAACATCAAATGTAATTATGATTCAAAACTGGTTAAAAATCTTTAAGAAATTTGGATTCATAGAGGGGAAAGGGGAGAATAAGAACATGCTCTATAGACCCTCTTCCTTTACACAATAATGACATATTATTCAGCACTTACAAAGCATTGGCTGATTTTATATCTAAAGGTCTTCTATAACAAGACCCGAATTGCGGAGAAAGATAAAATATAAGTCAACAGGGCAAGAGTATTTCATATAAAACAGTACATGGGGAGACTCCTGACGATAGTGGTGATAATCTGTGAAAGATTAAAGAAATGTAAGTGTAAATATTAAAATGTACAAGTTTAAACCAAAACTGCATCACTGGTCATCAAAAGCCAGAGGCTTGATCAGTGTGTGGCACATTTCATAATGGTAGGCATCAATAAATAATCAGGATTCCTCATTAAAAACACGATGTATGTGTACTAGTTGTATGGCCCTTGTAGGGGACCAAACTAATTGAAAAATAGTCAGGTGAACTAGTGATCAAAACTAAGGGTCTATATCAATGCTATATACTAATAAAAAAACTATTTATTCTCTCTTTATCTACTGCCTCCTGATTTGGCTGCATTACCAAGCAGCAGCCAATCAGTATAGAGGAAACTTCTATGGGAGAGAGGAGAAATCCCACAGCACCCTTTTGATCCTCTCACGGAGCCCCGGGGTGCAGCTGTAACGCTTGCGCTACCCACAAACAAGACAAGACCCCGGTACTGAGGTGGGAAGGTATGAAACCACGCACCGACAGCAGCGGAGGCGTGCCTGGAAGGCGGATTGTCGGCGTAGCCGGGTCTGGGTAGGAGAGAGTGGGTTAGTCCGTATACTCGCCAGGGTCTTGGGTTATAGAGAGCAGCGTAGTTGAAGTCCGTTAAGCCGTGGTCTGGGATTGGAGAATTGAGAATCATCGAAGTCCATGTAGCCCTGATCTTGGGTTGGAGAGGTAAACGTAGTTGAGGGTAAGCCGAGGTCGATATCCAGAGGGGTTCCACTAACAAGCCGGGTCGGTACACGAGGAGACAAACTTGCATGACAAGACAGGACAGGAGCTAAGCACAACAGAACTGCGAGGCACACAAGGCTACAAGAGATTATGCTGAGCAATGCTAGAGAGTGCGAGCAGGATATACATATATATATATGGCATAGCAGCCAATAGGAAAGGGGGCGTAGTGGAGGTGCGAACCCAGCGGGAGTCGTGATAGGCACAAGAGACAAGTGGCAGTCTGATTACGTGCCGCGCAGCTGGGGAGCGGTGCACGTCATCACGTGAACGCGCTGCCGACGCGCGATGTGCGGTGCATCCGGGGGGCGGGGCTACGCATTGAGGCGACTCTAGAAGAGCTGCGTGTGCGCGTGCGCTCTGTAAACAGTGGGGGTGCGCGCATGCACTGGTGCCAAGGCGGAGGGCTGATTAGCAACAGGTAAGGAGGGAACATGTCGCAAAGGACATGTAGCTAGATTCCTTACAGCAGCGGAACCCCAGTTGAGAAACTTTGGTTTATACATATGGTAGGAATATTGCCAAACTAGATAATAGTACATACTTAAAAACGAGAGGTAATGCTCTATGTATTACTTCTTGGTAAAACATTTGATAAATAAATAAACTAAGGTGTTATTCACTAAGGGACCTATGGAAAACTGCCATTCAAGTTACTAATGTATTTTAGTGAATCCAGGGGTCAGTATATCTAATTCATGCTTTTTAAAATACATATATTTGTGATTCAGACAATATATATCTCATCTTCAGCCCACGGCGATCCAATGCTGGATCGAGGCCTCCCCAATGATCTTTTAGGTACTGTGGTTTAAAACCCTTTCTTCTCCACATTGCTCCAATAATTTTTTTCTTCCAAATGTGCCCCATACCATCTTCACATCATCGCCTGATTATCTTGCACTTTCGGTTAAAGCGATAAAAACCACAAATAAAGCATCATTTCCTACTGGGTTCCACATCTTGTGGTAGCCGAGCAATAAGTTGGAGACGCAGGCGCCACAGGGGAGTATGGGAACTAAACAACAAATTTATTTATATATATATATCTATATATATATACCACTGTCATTAAGGTTATGGTGGGTAAAAAAAGTGACAAAAACCCTCCACAGTAAAGCATAAAGCAACTGTAAATATTACTGTATGTTCATTTGCATGTCTTAGACAGGTCTGCAACCCTGTCTTTCCCCATTGTCACTTGGAAGCGCTGTATGCTGGGTGACAATGGGGAAAGACAGGGTTGCAGACCTGTCTAAGACATGCAAATGAACATACAGTAATATTTACAGTTGCTATATATATATATATAGATATATATATATATAGATATATATATATAAATAGAGAGACAGTTGGCACTCCAAATACAAAACAATAGTTGCAGTGCATGTCCCATAGGGATAAAATAGAGTAAACAAAGGACTCAGCACTAGATGGTAGATGAAAAAACCTGTATTCAAAGTAGACAGCAGCACAAACAAGACCAACATTTCGGTCCTCACAGGGACAGCACTCCCAGTTAGGTCCGGAAATAATTGGACACTGATACAAAGTAAATTCAAGTTACAGTTAAATAATGAATATGGGCTTAAAGTGCAGTCTATCAGCTTTAATGTGAGGGTATTCACATCCAAATTGGAGGAAGGGTTTAGGAATTACATCTCTTTAATATGTAGCCCTCTCTTTTTCAAGGGACCAAAAGTAATTGGACAATTGACTCAAAAGCTGTTTCATGGACAGGTGTTGGCTATTCCTTCGTTATTTCATCATCAATTAAGCAGGTAAAAGGTCTGGAGTTGATTCCAGGTGTGGCATTCGCATTTGGAAGCTGTTGCTGTGAACCCACAACATGCAGTCAAAGGAGCTCTCAATGCAAGTGAAACAAGGCATCCTTAGGCTGCAAAAAAAAGAAAATCCATCAGAGAGCAAGCAGGAACATTAGGAGTGGCCAAATCAACAGTTTGGTACATTCTGAGAAAAAAAAAGAACGCACTGGTGAGCTCTGCAACACAAAAAGGCCTGGACGTCCACGGAAGACAACAGTGGTGGATGATTGTAGGATCCTTTCCATGGCAAAGTAAAACCCTTTCACAACATCCAGCCAAGTGAAGAACACTCCAGGAGGTAGGCATATTATTATCCAAGACTACCATAAAGAGAAGACTTCACGAGAGCAAATACAGAGGGTTCACCACAAGGTGCAAACCATTCATAAGCCTCAAGAATAGAAAGGCCAGATTAGACTTTGCCAAACAATATCTAAAAAAGCCAGCCCAGTTCTGGAACAACATTCTTTGGACAGATGAAACTAAGATCAACCTGTACCGGAATGATGGGAAGAAAAAAGTATTGAGAAGGCTTGGAACAGCTCATGATCCGAAGTATACCACATCATCTGTAAAACACGGTGGAGGCAGTGTGATGGCATGGGCATGAATGGCTTACAATGGCACTGGGTCACTAGTGTTTATTGATGATGTGACAGAAGACAGAAGCAGTCGGATGAATTCTGAAGTGTATAGGGATATATTGTCTGCTCAGATTCAGCCAAATTCAGCGAAGTTGATTGGACGGCGCTTCACTTTACAGATGGACAATGACCCAAAACATACTGCGAAAGCAACCCAGGAGTTTTTTAAGGCAAAGAAGTGGAATAGTGATAGAAGAAAAAAGTGAATTGCGCTCTAAAAAATGTGTTATTGTGCTCTTAGTGATATTAATAATACAAATAAGATAACCTGTTTACAATATGAGAGGTTTATGCTGCTGCGCTCGTGGTACCGCTCCACAACCAAACTAGTGCAAAAACAAAGAAAGAGACAGCGCAAAAAACCTCATTGTGCAATATATAAACAAAATTGTATTTGTAAACTGGTGAGTATCACACGTACATCAATATAGTTAGATTTAAGCAGAACATGTTATGGACATGTTACCAATCTGTGCTCAGGGTACAGGACTTCTAGGTCAGCTGGCTTCTCACAGGTCTCGTGGAACAGCATGCAGGATACAGCAGTCGTCACCGCAGGGGAACTGCCACTCCAAATGAAGAGAACACTCCGATACCGAGTCTCACGGTGGAAAGTCCTATCAACTGTATCCTGCCCTCTGAACACCAGCTTCAAACGCCACACGGGGCGGAGAATGATTCGGCTAGGTATGCCGCTGCAGGGAACCTCACCGTCAGCCGCTTACTCGGAGAGGTTCCCTGCAGCGGCATACCTAGCCGAATCATTCTCCGCCCCGTGTGGCGTTTGAAGCTGGTGTTCAGAGGGCTGGATACAGTTGATAGGACTTTCCACCGTGAGACTCGGTATCGGAGTGTTCTCTTCATTTGGAGTGGCAGTTCCCCTGCGGTGACGACTGCTGTATCCTGCATGCTGTTCCACGAGACCTGTGAGAAGCCAGCTGACCTAGAAGTCCTGTACCCTGAGCACAGATTGGTAACATGTCCATAACATGTTCTGCTTAAATCTAACTATATTGATGTACGTGTGATACTCACCAGTTTAGAAAGAAGTGGAATATGCTGCAATGGCCGAGTCAATCACCTGATCTCAACCCGATTGAGCATGCATTTCACTTGCTGAAGACAAAACTTAAGGCAGAAAGACACACGAACAAACAACAATTGAAGACAGCTGCAGTAAAGGCCTGGCAAAGCATCACAAAGGAGGAAACCCATCGTTTGGTGATGTCCATGCGTTCCAAACTTCAAGCAGTCATTGCCTGCAAAGGATTCTCGACAGTATTAAAAATGAACATTTTATTTATGATTGTGTTAATTTGTCCAATTATATTTGAGCCCCTGAAATAAAAGGACTGTGTATGAAAATGGTTGCAATTCCTAAACGTTTCATACGATATTTTTGTTCAACCCCTTGAATTAAAGCTGAAAGTCTGCACGTCTATTGCATCTCAGTTGTTTCATTTCAAATCCATTGTGGTGGCGTATAGAGCCAAAATTATGAAAATTGTGTCAGTGCCCAATTATTTCCGGACCTAACTGTATATCTGCAAGACGTTGTGTGTTGCACATTTAGTTTTAATATATTTATGTGTGTGGTTTTTTTTTTTTTTTCTCAGATAGATATAAATATAGTGCGTGTGATATTGTGTGAAAGAGGAGATAGGAAGTGGGGGTGTTCCCTGCATGGATGAGTCATTATATTATTGCCTGGACTATGTCTGTTCCGTGGATACATCACAGTTACTAATATCCTTCTGTCAGCTTTTATTCACAATCAATTACTTTTTTCAAATAAATACATTTCCTTCCAAGCAGTTACAAGAAACAAGAAGCTCACAATTGTTTGACACTTGTCAGCATGTACAAATGTAAATACAAACACAACAGCTGCTTTTGATGGCATATCTTCAGCATTAATGCTTGTGTTACTTTTAGAAAATATTTCTACAGTTCTGGTATTAAACATTAAACGCAGAAGCAGTCTCTCAGTCCCAATAAAATCATTCCAGGGCTGTAAAAATATTCATACATGTAAGCCATCTACCTGTACAATCATTTTTAAAAGGTGTTTAAAAATGCTAGGCTGCAAAAGTTTTCAAATGTAGGGTTGAAAAAAAAAAACATGGGGACAAAAGACACATCATTATTATATTATTCTGCTTTCTCATCTCTGTTCACTTGTGCAAAGTTCAAGTGATCATAACTGGTCCAGGAGAAGTTCCTCTGAACGCCTCTGGAGGAAGTCTCACACTCTCGCAGACTTCCTTCACTACAAATTTATGCTATCCTGTTTCAACTCTGCCCTCTCACAAGCTAAACCAGCCTACTTTTCTGCACTAATCAACATGCACAAGTCTAACCCACGCCGACTGTTCTCTGTCTTTGATACTCTACTCAAACCACCCTCTGCTGCCTCTCCTTCCTCCATCTCCGCTCAGGACTTTGCTGACTATTTTAAGGAAAAGGTGGAATCTATACGTCAGAACATCCCCTCTGTTTCTTCTTTCCATCCTACACCTCTTCCTAACTCTCCTCATGCCTTTCCTTGACTCTCTTTCCACTGTCTCAGAGGAGGATGTGTCGCTGTTGATCGCCTCTTCTCCCTCTACCACTTGCCCTCTTGACCCCATTCCCTCCCATCTCCTAAAACCTCTTGCTCCTACTATAATCCCTACGCTCACACACATTTTTAACTCCTTCCTCTGCTCTGGAACCTTTCCATCCTCCTTCAAACATGCAACAGTCATACCATTACTCAAAAACAGCAAGCTTGACCCTACCTGTCTTTCTAACTATCGACCTGTCTCCCTCCTGCCTTTTGCCTCTAAACTCCTTGAACGTCTTGTATTCTCTCGCTTGCTCCATTTTCTCAACACCTATTCTCTCCTAGACCCTCTACAATCTGGCTTCCGCGCTGCTCACTCCACGGAAACAGCCCTCACTAAAATAACTGACGACCTCCATGCTGCCAAAGACAGAGGTCACTACACTCTGCTCATATTACGCGACCTCTCTGCAGCATTTGATACTGTGGATCACCCTCTTCTCCTTCACATTCTCCATACTCTTGGTATTCGGAACAAAGCTCTATCCTGGATCTCCTCTTACCTCTCCCATCGTACTTTCAGTGTCTCTTCTGCTAACACCTCCTCCTCCTCCTCTATTGAGCTCTCTGTGGGGGTACCCCAGGGCTCTGTCCTGGGACATCTTCTCTTTTCTCTGTACACACTCTCTCTAGGTGACCTAATAACATCTTTTGGGTTTAAATATCACCTCTATGCTGATGACACACAAATATACTTTTCAACACCCGACCTTACACCTGCTATACAGATCAAAGTTTCTGAATGTCTCTCTGCTATATCATCCTGGATGGCCCTCCGTCGCCTTAAACTCAACATGGCTAAAACAGAGCTCCTCATAATTCCTCCCAAACCTGGCCCTACTACCTCCTTCCACATTACTGTTGGAACTACGATCATTCACCCAGTAGCCCAAGCACGCTGCCTAGGGGTCACACTCGACTCCTCTCTCACATTCGCCCCTCACATTCAAAACATTTCTAAAACCTGTCGCTTTTTCCTCCGCAATATAACAAAGATACGCCCTTTCCTCTGTTGCTCGACTGCTAAAACTCTGACTCAGGCCCTCATTCTCTCCCGTCTTGATTACTGTAACCTCCTGCTGTCCGGCCTTCCTGCCTCTCACCTGTCTCCCCTACAATCTATCCTAAATGCTGCTGCCAGAATCACTCTACTCTTTCCTAGATCTGTCTCAGCATCTCCCCTCCTGAAATCCCTCTCCTGGCTTCCAATCAAATCCCGCATCTCACACTCCATTCTTCTCCTCACTTTTAAAGCTTTACACTCTTCTGCCCCTCCTTACATCTCAGCCCTAATTTCTCGCTATGCACCATCCCGACTCTTGCGTTCTGCTCAAGGATGTCTTCTTTCTACCCCCTTTTTATCTAAAGCCCTCTCCCGCCTTAAACCTTTTTCACTGACTGCCCCACACCTCTGGAATGCCCTTCCCCTCAGTACCCGACTAGCACCCTCTCTATCCACCTTTAAGACTCACCTTAAGACACACTTGCTTAAAGAAGCATATGAATAGCACTGTGGATATTCTGAACACATGATACATAAAGCTTGGCCCCCTGCAGACGCACTTACCAGAACTCCCTCCTACTGTCTCTGTACGTTCTCCCTACCTACCAATTAGATTGTAAGCTCCTCGGGGCAGGGACTCCTCTTCCTTAATGTTATGTTTATGTCTAAAGCACTTATTCCCATGATCTGTTATTTATATTATCTGTTATTTATTCGATTACCACATGTATTACTACTGTGAAGCGCTATGTACATTAATGGCGCTATATAAATAAAGACATACATACATACATACATACAAGTGTAATTTTGTCCCACAGTGATACATTGCAATAGACCAGAAAAAGAGACTTCCTCATAGATGCAATAGAACAAAAGTGCATAGAAGGTAGAGCCTTGGGAGGTTTGGAAAGCTCTGTAAACTCTATCAGTACACAGCAGAAGACCTTGAAGATTTGAAAGTTCTGTATACACTGAACTATTTATAAAATAAAACTGTTAATAATAATAACTTTATTTAGCTCTTTTCTCCCGATGGGACTCAAAGTGCTTCACAGTTACAAAAAGGGAAAATGGAAGAAAACATTTAAAGCTCTAAAAAAGACCAAATACAAGGAAAGATACATTATAGGATGGGTCGGTACTGTAGCTATTAAATGCTGGACAGGTTGTGGTTCATTAAATAAATGCCTGGGTAAACAGGTAGGTCTTGAGCCTGTTTTTATGGAGTTCCAGAGGGGGCCTCTCGAACTGTACGAGGCAGATTGTACCAAAGAGTGGGAGCAGTGTGGCTAAAAGCTCGGGCCCCAAAGGAAGTTAAGGAATTTCTGGGAACAGTTAGGAGTCCTTCATCTGCAGATCAAAGTGAGCGAATGGGAGTGTAGGGAACTAGAAGCTCTTTCAGATAGATAGGACCCTGCTCATGTAGTGCTTTGAATATCCGCAAGCCAATGTTGAGATAAATTTGCCATTTTACTGGCAGCCAGTGCAGAGAACTGAGAACAGGTGTCGTGGCAAGAAGGGGTCTGGTTAGTTAACAACCTGGCCGCCGCGTGAAATGAATGTTGGTCCAATAAAACAAATATCACAGCCTACAAGAAGATAACCGTTTTCCCACCAATCTTTTTCTCAGTATATCTCTAGCTCTCTATCTACCTCACTCCATGTCAATATCATTCTGAAACCATAACTGCTACCTCTGCTAACTATTTTACTCCCAGAATCCTCCAGTGCAAATGCTAGCCTCGTACCTTAGCAGTGTATTTTAGGCCAAACTAACGCTTCTTCACTGCCCAATTACGTATAATTCTTGTAATGCTTTATGTTTCCAAATGGAAGGTGAAATGTTACATCCAGTATAGCCTTAAGCCATAAGACGGGAGAGGCTATTTCTGCATCCCTATGCTAACAATGTGAGGTTTCAGTCATTTTGTCAACTGAATAAAGCACAAGAGACGAGATCATCACATTTATTGCCTTTCGGTTTCTATAAACTTGTCAAAGAAGTGATGTGCTTTGTTCTGTAGAAAATAGCTTTACCCATTCACCTTTCATGGGAAGGTCGAAATCACGAAGCACACTGCCGCTAGGGTGACGATCTCTGGAACGTGAAGAAAAGAACACAACTGATGATATTAAGATAATCATTCTATTTTATAAATCCTTTCTATTCTGTGACTCGGGGGCAACTTTTTTGTACACTAAAAAATAATTATACAACTGACTGTTGCTCCCCAATAGAATTAAGAAGTGAATTCTTTATGAGTTCCCCAGTTCTGTATTGGTGCAAAGGCACTTCCAAGCAATGCAAATGAATTGTGTCAGTATATTCCATGCAGATAAAATACTGGATTCATGGTAATACATTTAATAATCGTAGCTTTGTAATGAAACGGGGATTAGTGTCTTAATCCCCAATATTTAAACTAGAGATGAGCGAGTTGAGATTTTTGGAATCAGACACACCGAGCCTGCAAAATGTAGTCAATAGCATTGTGCAAAATATGAAATGCAAACTAGATATTACAAGACATTGGTTTTGGTTTTTAGGGTCACAGAGCCCATTGCATTTTCTGTGACTATTGATTGGAATCAGCCTAGAAAATCCAGTTAAATAGATTACCATGGGCTCTTGGTAATAGAACAAGGACGTATACCCAGCCCACACCCCTAGTCTGCTTCACTCACTCTACTACATCATTAGATGAACACAATAAAATAATGAAAAGCTGAGGATGAGCGATGAGAGCCATTGGGGGTTATTTACTAAAGTCTCATGTCTGCTAAAGTGGTGCAAGAAGATGCACAAACCTTTCATTTATAGCGACATGATTTTTTTATTTGATATATTTAGTGCTGTGTTTCTTACATAGTTACATAATAGATGAGGTTGAAAAAAGACGTATGTCCATCAAGTTCAAGCTATGCTAAATTTAGACAACAGATACTTTATCCTATATCTATACTTACTCATTGATCCATAGGAAGGCAAACAAAAACCCCAGTGACATATCATCCAATGATATCTCATAAGGGGAAAAATAAATTCCTTCCTGACTCCAAGAATTGGCAATCAGATTAATCCCTGGATCAACATCCTTCCAATGTATATTTATTTGGTATATGCCTGTATAACTTTCACATCTAAAAAGATGTCCAACCTTTTTTGAATAAATCTATTGTATCTGCCATCACAGTCTCCATGGGTAATGAATTCCACATTTTAACTGCCCTTACTGGAAAGAACCCTTTCCTTTGTTGCTGGTGAAATCTCCTTTCCTCCAACCTTAAGGGATGGCCCCGAGTCCTTTGTACTTCCCGTGGGATGAACAGTTCTTTTGAAAGCTCCTTGTACTGTCCCCGAATATATTTGTATATAGTTATCATATCCCCTCTTAGAAGCCTCTTTTCTAATGTAAATAAATCTAATTTCGCTAGCCTCTCCTCATAAGTTAGACTGTCCATCCCCTTTATTAATTTGGTGGCTCTTCTCTGCACTCTCTCTAGTTCCATAATGTCTTTTCTTAGGATTGGTGCCCAAAATTGTACTCCATATTCAAGGTGTGGTCTTACTAATGCTTTATAAAGGGTCATAATAATGTTTACTTCCCTTCCATCCATTGCCCATTTGATGCAAGATAAGATCTTGTTTGCCTTTGCAGCTACTGCATGACTTTGGGCACTATTGCTAAGCCTGCTGTCTACAAGCACTCCTATATCATTCTCCATCAAGGATTCCCCCAATATATCTCCATTTAATTTGTAAGTCGCCTTTTTATTCTTGCATCCCAAATGCATAACCTTACATTTATCTGTATTAAACCTCATCTGCCATTTACCTGCCCACGTTTCCAGTCTCTCCAAGTCCTTCTGAAGAGAAATTACATCCTGCTCTGATTCTATTACCTTACACAATTTAGTATCATCAGCAAAGATGGAGACTTTGCTCTTAATGCCAACCTCAAGGTCATTAATAAACAAGTTAAAAAGCAGGGGTCCCAGTATCGATCCCTGAGGTACTCCACTCACGACTTTAGCCCAACCTGAAAAAGTTCCATTTATGACAACCCTCTGTTGTCTGTCCTTTAACCAGTTTTCAATCCAGGTGCATATATTATTACGGAGTCCAATTTTCTTTATTTTGTACACCAACCTCTTGTGTGAAATCGTATCAAAAGCCTTTGCAAAATCTAAGTAGACCACATCAACTGTATTACCCTGGTCTAAATTCCTACTTACCTCCTCAAAGAAACAAATAAGGTTAGTTTGGCAAGATCTATCCTTCATAAATCCATGCTGACTATTACTAATAATTTGGTTTTCCATTAGGTATTCCTGAATATTATCCCGTATTAAACCTTCAAGTAGTTTCCCCACTATTGAAGTCAGGCTTACAGGTCTGTAATTTCCCGGTTGTGATCTAGCTCCCTTTTTAAATATAGGCACAACATCTCCTTTATGCCAATCTTGTGGTACTGAGCCTGTGGAAATGGAGTCCTTGAATATTAAATATAATGGTTTGGCTATTACTGAGCTTAACTCCTTGAGAACTCTTGGATGTATGCCATCGGGGCCAGGTGCCTTATTTCCTTTAATTTTTTCAAGTCGCTTATGAACTTCTTCCTCAGTTAACCAATTGTTCATTAATATGGAGGTTGTGGCTTCCTCCTGCTGCACTACTATTGAACTTGATTCTTCCCTGGTAAACACAGAGGCAAAGAATTTGTTTAATACCTCTGCTTTTTCCTTATCTCCAATAATCTGCCTACCCATCTCACACTGAAAGAGTCCTATATTTTATTTTCTCATTTTTTGTTATTAAGGTACTTAAAGAACTTTTTAGGGTTGACCTTACTTTTTATTGCAATCCTTTTTTCATTATCCATTTTTGCTAATGTGATTGCCCTTTTGCAATTTTTGTTACATTCCTTATAATTCTGATACGATGTCTCCGTCCCTTCTGACTTAAAGAATCTAAACGCCTTCCTCTTCTTGTCCATTTCCTCCCTACCTGTTTATTTGGCCACATTGGTTTTGACTTATTTCTTTTATACTTATTACCCAAGGGTATACACTGATAAGTGTGCTTTTCTAACAATGTTTTAAAGACTGCCCATTTATCTTCTACATTTTCCCTGCAAAAACATCATCCCAGTGTATTACTTGTAGACTAGACCTCAGTTTATTAAAATCTGCCTTTCTAAAGTTTAAAGTCTTTGTTGAACCCAAGTAATCTCTTTTTTGATAATTTATTTCAAATGAGACCATGTTATGATCACTGTTACCCAAATGTTCCAGGACTTGAATATTTGTTATTACTTCTACATTGTTTGATATGACCAAATCCAGAACTGCCCCTGGGTCATATAATGGTCTTTAAGCACCCCCAAAAACCTGTTCCCTTTTGTTGTAACGCTAATCTCATTGCCCCAGTCTATGTCTGGATAATTAAAATCCCCCATTATGCAAACATGACCCAGTTTTGTTGCCTTCTCCATTTGCAAAAGTATTTTAGCTTCCTCAATCTCACAGATATTTGGTGGTTTGTAGCATATTCCCACAAACATATTCTTTATACTTTTACCTCCACTGCTAATTTCTATCCACAAAGTCTCTACATTTTCATCATTTCCTTCATAGACATCATCCCTTATAATAGGTTTTAGATCCGGTTTAACATATAAACATTCTCCACCTCCCCTTCTATTTGTTCGATCCTTCCGAAAAAGGGAATAACCCTCTAATTGAACTGTCCAGTCATGAGTTTCATCCCACAATGTTTCAGTAATGCCTATGATATCATACTGCTCCCTTGCAGCTATTAATTCAAGCTCCCCCATTTTATCTGTCAGGCTTCTTGCATTAGCAAGCATGCATTTAAGTTTTTTTTCAGTCTGTTCCTGCTCCTTCCTTTCTGCGCCCACTTGGTTTAGTCTTTAGAAGTTTTCTAGTATTATCTGTATTTACTATGGGTGTCTCACTGCTTGTCAAACTCGCACTTGCCCCCATTTTACCTCCATACCACCTTGTATCCTTCTCTATTCCATTTAGTTCATTATCTGTTTCATTCCCCTCCCCCTCTTGCCCCAGTTTTCCCCAAGGTTTAGAGTTAGGAGACTTTGATACATAGCGATGAGTCAACAACCTGTAACTGATTTTCTTCTTTTACATATAGCTGCTATTGTACACAGCATTGCATAGTTTCAGTGATACTTTTCAGTCTTAATAACTGAGGTCCAATTAGAGAAATCAAGACCACCTTTGATCATTTGAATAATATATAGCCTGGGTCCCCCGTCTGTCCCCTACGTCTGGCTGAAGCTGCGTCTGTCAGCGGAGATGTTGGGAGAGTAGAGGTGGCGTGCGGAGAGTGCCAGTGGGAGCAGGGAGGTTGCGGCAGGTGACCCGGTGGCTGGAGGCTATCAGCGGCTCCCCTTGCAGGGCGTCGCCATCTTGGGCATGATAGCGCATGCGCGAGATGCAGTGCTAGGCGCGTGATACAGCCAGTGCAGGGAAGGTATCCGTGGGACTACAAGCCCCATAATGCACAGGGGCAAAGGATAAGGTGCCGCAGATAGGCCAATAGGGCTGCGAGGATCTCCTGCTCCACATATTGATACATTGCGCATGCTAGGAGCCACACCAGTCGGAGCTGGGACAATGTCAGGGTAGGTTGTATGTGCAGGTGTCTGTGCAGCTTGTGGTTGCTGCAGGGACAGGCCCATAGATAGGGACACTGCCCCTGTAGCATTAAAGTGAGGGACATAGCCAGGACGTGGCTGCCTCCTGGCCTACATTATCTGGGACCAGATCATCCAGCTGTTGCTGCAGAGACTATTGAAGGTAGTACACTCAACGCTGGACACGCCCAACGTAGAGGCGGAGGCTTCGCGGGTATCATCAATGGATCTGTGGATCCAATCTTGCGACATCAGTGCTCCCAGGTTTGGAACCACCCGGCAGGTACCTCACCTCATCAAGTGCACTAACAATATATGGGCTAGTGGGGCAGCGCTGTCTCACATACTTGGGTGGGTGTTTGACTCTGTGGACAGCAGGGTGGTTGAGTGCCCAGGGGCACCTCAGTACATTGGGGTAAACTCTACAGGGGTGTGAACACGGTGTTGGGGATGCACGGTGAGGGGTTATGGCCCTGCGAGGCCTGAGTGTTTTTTAGTGTTGTTATTGTTCTATGTGTTTAGTAAACTGTTATATTACACTGGTGTGTTTTTATTATATTGTCCTGCACGGGGTTATCCCACCCAGTTAGGATCCTATCAGGTGGAGGCGCTGTCACCCAACGGATCAGGTACACCCCAGGCTCCCTGTAGTGGAGGTTCAGGCCTCCTGTGAGCCACAGGTAACGCACCACACACACTGTAGCTGGCATAACTCCCAGGGGGTGGGGGAAAGTGCACTACAAATAACTTGTTGGACACTGTAAGGAATCTGCTCCTGGCTTTGATTCTAGCCATGCAGATCTCTGCAGTTTACAAAGTCTCCCTCTGGCAATCAATAGCACATGTGCTGCCTCGCATTGCAGCTTCAGTCCTGTGCTACGTCATTGGAGGAATGCTCACACACCTCCCTCCTGTGATTGGCTCGCCGCCCTTTATATGCTGGGTTCTGGCACTGATTCAGTGCCGAGCATAATCCTTCTTTAGACGTTACTGTGTTCTGCCACAAGCCTCCTGGCTTGCCTCGTTTGTGTACTAACCTCTCTAGTTCTCGTTATTAGTTCCTGAGTATCCTGAGACCTGCTGCTACTCTCCACGCAGAGGTCTGTGTTCCTATGTTCCTGAGGTCTGCTGCTACTCTCCACGCAGAGGCCTGTTTTGGACTCCTGTGCTGAAGCCCTGGGTTTTCCCCGGCGCTGCCCCGCGGTGTTGTTCAGTCAGCCGGCTGTCTCCTCCTACAGAGACTGGCATCATGTGTCGAGGCTGCTCCTCGCGCAGAGGTCACTCACGCTCCTATGCTGAAGCGGAGAGCTCCTGTCTACCCGTTGCCGAACTCCTGCCTGAATAACGACGATGCTGCCTTCTCCAATCCTGACCCTGCTATGTACGATTACGAACTGCGCAATTTGGATCCGACTACGTGGTCTCAGGTTGGTGATTATGTAACCCCACCTCAGCCCCGCGGGCCGTCCTGGTTTGTGGCGAGCACAACCGTGAAGACACTAGTTAAGTGGAAAGAGTTGAGTCTGTAGATGCTGTACTACAGAAGTACAGCTCTCCCCTTGGTTCCACAAGCCATGAGATAGAGTTGCTCAGAAAGCCTCCAATTGATATTAAGGTCACTCAGAGCTGGAACTTCAAGACCAGCTGCGTACTGTATGTGAGCTCTGTCGAACAACAAGTGCTGGAATTGAGGCAGCCATGTTTCACAAGGTACAAAGAAAACCTGCTTACTCTGCAAGGATGCATACTGTATATTGCTGAGCAGTAAATGACATTTCAAGATTAATACTCCTCTATTTGTGCACCATCACTACTGGAGCACAGACATTCTTAGTCCTTCCTTTGCCCCAATGCTAAGTGTGAGCTCAACAACACTACTAATTTAATCCTAAACCACACCCCTACTTGTAGAGAAGAAGTATTTTAGCGGACACCAATGTGCCCTGGTGCTGGTCAGCATGACTGCACATCTCATTTCACCTGTCACACACAATGCCCTGACTGCTTAGGTGCAAATGTCATGTTACTTTCAGTGTACTTCTTTTATTATTTCATACACCATGCCACGACACTGTTTATTTGACATTATAACTGTTATTTTCAAGTCTCTGGCTGTGACATTTTTCTCTGCGAATATGTTCATTTGTGTATGGGGTGCGCCAGTGAATCAACCCAAAGCAGGAAAAATAAATACAGTGAAGTCATTTTATCACCAGAATATGTGTGTGTAATGAGCCCAGTAGACACTCTCACATGGGGTCAGGATAAAGCAGGCATTTTAGTATAGCTGCAATGGGTTGAAGCTGCTCCTCTGTGCTCTCAGATCCCACTTGCAGTGTTTTACTCAGAAATAAATCTCATACAATCCAGGAGGAGCATATATGGGAACAAACAAGAAGAAAACAGTACAAAATATAAGCGTAGATGTATTGACAATGAGGTAAGTATTAGGGTGTAATCTTGGCTCTGATGGTATGCCTACTCACAAGATGTCAGAGGTAAAAATGCGTGTTGCAGAAAGGGCTGCTACCCATGGATAAACGTGGTGTGTGGATCTCCCTCCAGGCTCGTCACATCAGTGGGATGGTAGTGTATATAAAAAAGGGAAAGAGCACTACATAGCGCGATCAGGTGGAAAATGTACTTTTTAAAAAACAGGTATAAAAATGCGCACTTACAATGTGCAAAATTAAAACAAGCGTTTGTCACAATATATGTGTGTAGTGGGTTCACCGCAGCTCTCACCGCCTCCCCTGGATACTCCAAGTCTCCTTCGCCTGCAGTGTGAGATCGCAGCTCCTCTCTGTGCGTCCTTCTGTGCGTCTGACGTCACGGCTCTGAGGTTTGAGAAACTACGGGTCGTCCACTAGTCCAAAAAGCACCACTCTACGTGTTTCGCCCAGTCTTGGTAGACTGCATTCGGCTTCGAAGGTCTGAGCGGGGAAGCAGCTGATCTTATTGCAGATTTCTTCGCAATTGTTGCACAATGCTCGTTTGAGACTTGAAACATGAGTGAGATACCTTGTGATTCAGATTGAATGTTTTTGTTGCTACATACTATACCAGGGGTACACAAACTTTTTGTCTCCTCCCCTCTGCTTGCTCTCCCCCCCCCCATACCTTCCTTCCCCGGCGTGTCTGACGTCACAACGTCATGTGACATGCACTGCGATGTCATGTGACCCCTTGTCATTTGATGCCGCGTTGCCATGGCGACGCGTCACCAGAAGCCACCAGAGAGCAGGTAAGAGACTATACACAGACCTTGGGCGCTTCCCCGTCATTTAATTTAAATGCTCTGAGGAAGAGCGCGGAGCCTCTGCAGGTGCCGCGCCCCACAGTTTGTGCACCCCTGTACTATACCGTGCCCTGTTCTCTGTCTTATTTCTGAGTGAAACACTGCGCGTGGGATCCGAGAGCCCAGAGGAGCAGCTTCAAGCCATTGGAGTTACACTCATTGTTTGTCCAATTCATACATCATTTGGTTTCAAAAGACATGGAATTGGTTAGTATAATCCCTATTGGATATTATATCGGATTGGTTTTGATTCAAGAAGGTTATCATGGAAAAACAATGGAATTTCCGTAATTATTATTTTTTCTCAACACTGTATATGTGTAGCAGTGGTCATCTGTGAAACTATGAAGCAAAGCTCTTTGGATCTCATTCTTTATAAATGTGTACGGTATTTAGCCACCAAAATAATAATATTAACGCAACACCAACAGTTTGTAAGTAAAAAAATAAATTAAATAAAAAGTGGTTTTACGCTGGATTTTTAAGTGTAAAAAAAGTAGCGATAATCCATCAGTAACATTACACATCTGTAAAGAAACGACTGGTTTTGATTCAAGGTTATCATGGAAAAACTATGGAATTTCCATAATTATTATTGGGGTTCAGGAACTTTTTCTCGCCTCTGTAGGTTCTGTGTATGTTTAGCACTGCACAGTCGGGCAGCTGTGTGCTTGAGCCTCAGTCAAGGGGACCAGATGGGTCCATATCATTAGGGATAGCTTTGGTCACTCGGCTTAATATCTCCTATCCCAATACTTTTTCCCTTGGGAGCCTGCTCGATCAGTACCAAGCCTAATCATTGGCAATGAGAGCTGAACAACAAGAACTGCTTGATCCTGTTGCTTATAATCTGAAGCCATCTGGTCATGGTTACTGGATAGTGGACACTGCATTTGTGTATCATTCGTAAAGAGAGAGCATGTGTTTAATTGGTGAGGGAGTTGGGTTGAAGGTAGCAATATGTGTGTTTCTTTGGACATGTTGCATTGTGTGGACTATAGATTTACTATAGATCGGTGAACCATGGGGTTTTTGTAACGCCGCCCCAGGGGGGCGTATCAGGATTTCAGGGGCAGCGTGTGTAGTTTGAAAAAACATTCAATATTATAATATAATTTTGGGGAGAAAACGGGGGGAAAAAACCTATTGCCTCCTAACTATAGAAAGTACGCAACTTATTGCATCATCCTATGACACGCAGTGGTGCCACTATAATCTTTCCTTTATCTCTGAGTTACACTGTAGAATTTGTCGTGTGTGGATGGTACCGCTGTACAGGCACGTGCTATATCGCTATTACATTTTTTTCTGTTTTAAGGTGAGTTCATCTTTAATTTCAAAATAAACATTAGTATTTTAGTGCAATAATACATCAAAAAATATAGTGTAGTATTTGTACTGCGCACAAAAATGCTTTGATTTGTTTTTAGTCGCAATGTTCCATTTAAAATAAAATTCTTGTGGGGGGCAGGTTTGAAGGGGAGCGTGAGATTTTTATGTTTATCAAAAGGGGGCATGGCTTAAACATGGTTGAAAAACACTGCTGTAGATTGTTGTACATTGAGTGCTACATAAATGGACGTATTGTGTACGGATCTTTCAAAACCTCACAGGTCTCTTCTTCAAGTGACCTATGTTGTTTCTAAAGCCATGTATCCTTTAATTCCATCTATAAAAATTGTTAAAGTGTGACCCCATAAATGTATCACAATCTACAATTTTGCAGGACCATCACGGCTACTAGAACTGTGAACTATATTGTGTGGGAATATGGAGGTGAGGCTCTAGTGTTATAGGAAAGAATGTAAATGCCATGGGACAGTGTGTG
Source organism: Ascaphus truei (assembly GCF_040206685.1). Taxonomy (NCBI): domain Eukaryota; kingdom Metazoa; phylum Chordata; class Amphibia; order Anura; family Ascaphidae; genus Ascaphus; species Ascaphus truei. The sequence goes on along the minus strand of NC_134485.1, from coordinate 212,350,171 downwards.
GTATCAATAGAAAGGAAGAGGTGTGTGTCCATTTGTATGCCCGTGTGATTGTATACTTGATTCCCATATAATGGTACAATGATTGCCAATTCACATACTGTATGATTTTCAAGATCACAGCTCTCTAATGTATTGCATGGTCAATGCCAAACAGCTGTCATAGACCTGATTGTTGCCTTGTAAAGGACCCTGCCATATGCATAGCTGTTTGGAACTAAATTAATTGAATCAGTCTCCCTTAGTTTTTACTTTAACATAATAAACAAGGTGTACAGGAATATATATACAGTATTTGATGCCAAGCAATTACCTGCCGTAAACAACTATTTTGTCCTGAGAAGCAATTAACAACCTTTCTTTTAAATAGTAAACGAAGTAAACAAATTCTGTATTTTTGTGCTCTCCAGCCATGCAGTATGGTAATACAAGGGAACCCAAATATTTATGGAATAACTAATTTCAGTGCAAAAGAAAGACATGGTGTGTAATATTCCATAACATGCATACATGAGAGTGATTAACTCGTGGCTCCCAGAAGTCCCTGATCTCTGTCACTGTACGTTCTTCCTACCTACCAATTAGATTGTAAGCTCTTCGGAGCAGGGACTCCTCTTCCTAAATGTTAATTTTTATGTCTGAAGCACTTATTCCCATGACCTGTTATTTGTATTATTTATATGATTGTCACGTGTATTACTACTGTAAAGCGCTATGCATATTAATGGCGCTATATAAATAAAGACATACATACATACTGACTGTGAGCTAAGGACAGGTGCCATTGCTACCTGCAAAACATAAAATCTATATTATTTGATGAATAGTAGGAAGGATATTTTAATGCTTTCATTTATAGCAGCAAATCACACTGCTTACAATTTCTTTTTTAAATCTAATCTGAGCTGGGGGTTCCCACTAGCTGGTCCATGGTCCCCAACATCTGGATACCCACGGGTTCTCGCTGATTGGCTGTTGGTGACACCAGCAGTGTTTGTAGTTGTTTGGAGATGTTTTTTTCAAATGCAAAACATTAAAAGTCCAGGGGAGTTCCCAAGACGTCGGGGGAACAGGCATGAGCTACGGGAGGGGTTGGGGGCGGGGGGGGGACGGGAACCCCCACCGGCACAGGTAATCTTTTTAAAAATAAACAATTTTGGAGAGAACGGCTGGTTTAAAACACAGCTTCCTATTTGGTGTTTACCCATGAAAAGAGAAATATAAAAATCTTCTTCAAGTCTGGATATTTGAGCTTGTAACTACAAATAGATACACATCCAGATCACTGGTGGCAGCCAGTAACAGAATGGGGAAACGCCGGTGGTGTTTTGCCGCAGGGCAGCTCGCCGCGGGACACGTCGCTGCTGGGAAGTTCACCGCGAGACACAAGACATTTCGCGGCGGGACACCGCCGCAATGTCCGGTCCGCCGCGCACCCGACCCAACAAGCCAAGCCAGGTCTGCCGCTCTCCGACAATGGAATGTTTATCTCTCAACCCCCTTACAAACCCTATAAGAGAAGTTTCTACTGAGTGGAAATGACTCTCCTGTTTGTCATTAGTGTAAACTAAAGTTCAGCAGGACATTGACATCAGAAAATAGTGTGGAAGATCTGGCATGAATGTCATCCGGATACTCAAAATCATACAATACACAAACATTTATTTTTAAGGTGGGCTACAATTTTTTTCAGACTAAAAGCCATGCCATGTATTGACCACTGTCAATAGCGGGCCAGTAAGTAGTATGTGTAGTAAGTAGTAAGTGTCATTTTGGTCCATAGGGCTTGGTTGGGATATCTGTTAGGGGACCAACATGAAAGTTCTTCATAGATTGAATGATAGTGAACAGAGCTATACAAACCCTACAGATGTCTTCTTCAAGTGTACACAACTGTGAGGTTTATAAAGGTACGTTCAATATGTTCCCATCTATAAAGAAATCTAGTGCTGTTCCCATTAAATCTTTCACAACATTGAATTCTCAGGGACCATTATGGATACCATAAAATGTCAACTATATTGTGAGGAGAGGTGTGATGTGTTTATATAGGGTTATAGGAAATGAAACCAGCACTGTCCTCTTATCCTGGCAACCAACAGGGGTATTTCATTAGGTGTGGAGGCAGGAAGCATACAGACGGCTCCCAGCAAGACATATTTAGTGGCCCTTTTGTTTGTTGCCAAGCTCTAGTTACAGTAGTATGCATGCTACCATAACTATGTCCAAAAGTATTACTATATACTTGGCCCTCTATGTGAAAGTATTTCAGTAAGTGCCACTGCTGCATTTGGAGTCTCCCATGTTGGGTTGCTCAGATAGACAAAACCATACATACAACATATATGTTAAACGGCTAGGTTAATTAAGGTTGCAGTCCATAACGATTTCATCCATAGCTCCAGTAGAGGAAGTGGCTTAAAAAAAGTAGTTGCACTGTCTCCGATTTAAATACGATGAACATATATTCAGAGCAAAGCTCTATGGACTGTATTTTAGAAAGAACTGAGCAATATGTTTTGCTGTCAAACAGAAAAGGGGAAAAGGCTTTCTATAATATATTCCTTGCCCTTTAAAAATATAAAGTGGCATTTTGGATGTGTAGATTAAAAAGTAGCTGTTCTCCAAGTGTGAAAATTATGAGGTAATGCGGCCCCCCTAAGACCAGCATATTTTGACCTGTGTCTTGCTTCACCTCCTCGTGAAATAGTGTCTAGCACCCTCTACCCTTATTTTACCCAAACCATACCAACTACTTTACCCAACTATGAACCCCTCCAACCATATACAAGCATAAAACTCCCACATAACTACATATAGGGCAAAAGGGACTAAGCCTGCCATGCCTCCTATACGCCCTGCCACTGCAGCCATGACCTAGCACCGCGCCTTCCGTCCAAAATCCAGTCAGACTAGGGTGTGAGACTATAAGATATTGGAACAGTTGGCTGAGTTAATGGTTGTAAATATTGCCTGCGCAATCCTTCCTGGATTATTAAATGCAACGGAGGGAAAGATATTCACATTTCAGACTCCATAGAATTTAATGGAAACAAAACGTGTCCTTTTTACTTGAAGGAAAGGACCAGCAGGACAAGGGGAGGATTTTTGTCACATACTTCTATAAACTTTCTAATGGTCCCCGTGCTCCAAATGTTTCTTTTGTTCAAAAGTAACTTTGCTCTGAAATTTCAGCAGTGACTGCAAAGGCGAAGACTTAAGTTGAAAAAAAAAGAAAAGAAAAAAAGTCCAACATGAAATTAAGGCTCCAACCCGATGTGTGCCTTTACTAGGTAAAGTCACGTACTAAGAGTTAGCTTAGCACTCTCGCTGTCAAAGGGACCACCAATACATTCATTGCCTTCCAGTACCAAAGAAATGAATTCTGCAAAGCCATTTCCTTCCAGAGAATATAATGCAGCCATCAGTTCACAGGAGTATAATACAACTAACAGTGTTATCACTGACCACTTCGGAACCCATAGAAATAATTCTGCCATGCCACATACACTTCTCCATGCTATCTATAGAATATAATACAGCCATCGGTTTACCTGTTGGTCTTGTACACAAACATATTTTTCTCCATTTCCCTCGAATCTTCACATTTGGTACTCGGCTTCTCTTCATCCTGCCGCATACGCACACAGTAGTTTGGATTTCACCAATCCTTATCCTGACACACTTGCTCTATGTTCAATTATATCTCAATATACATCAATTATATAATATTCATTTCACTTCACCTGTTTTGCTTAGGGACAAGATAAACTGTCCACAGTATTTATAAAGCTCTTAATCAATTTATCGGTGTAGGTGACAACAACACATTGCGTATCAATGTATGGCTTTCCTCTCCAGCACTAAAGAGGTTAAAACAGGAGTGACGGCTTGGCTAGTTGTCGTAATATATTGCTTCAGACCATACAACCCTATATGTCTGTCTGCTGTAGACAGCCGCGCTTCTATTCCTGGCTACGGCGACGCGACCGCGTGATGTCATCCGTCACCGTCCGTTGTCATAGCGATTTCTGCCTACAGTGTAGGAGACCAGAGACGGCGACGAGGGGGTGAGGCAGTGATCGGTTTGCCCTCATTGGCTGAACCGCTCACGTGCCCTCTGACGTCACGCGGCAGTCACGGGAAAAATCAATTTCAATTGACTTCAGCGATTTCTGTCGCTGTGTCGCGCCATCTCACTCACTATAGGCGCACGCGATGGATCAAATCAACTTGATTTGACATGACGCGCCGTAGCCGGGACTATAAGCACGGCCTAACGTTGCATTTTAGAACTCAGTTTGCCACGGTTCATATAAGCATAAAAGCATTCCACAGCTCATTATCATGCACAAACAGTGAAGTACCGGATTCATTAGCTTGTTTTAACACCTGCTACAGTGGTTTATAAAAATACTGATTTATTACAGAGCTTGAATCTCAGATCCTAGTAGATAAGATAAAACAACGCTTGGGTGTGTGTATGTCACAACAACCAGCGCTCCAGTTGTCTGACTCACACATCCCACCCTCCCCCCCGCAGGGCACCAAAAATGAGCCCTCACACCCCAAAACCGTCACACTACTCCCAAAATAGGCCTCCGCCACCACCACCAGGCTTAATTTAAGGGCTTACACCTCTGGAGTCCTCTGCCTCACTTATACCTCAAAAATATGTAAATAAAACACAAACCCAATTAAGTAAAACGTGCTTGAAAATGCGATCTCTTCAAAAGGTACTATTAAAGCTCACAGTCATTACTTTTTTACATTTTAGATTTAATATTACAAAAGGCTTACAGTGTTTATTACAGAAAAAAAGGATAACAAAACATACAGCACACAGATTGTGACCGTTATAAAATAAAAAGGAATAAATCAGAAAACCTAATACATTACCATTGAAAAATATTAGATCCTTCCGGAGGCCATGAAGTAGAAAATATGAAATCCACATTTTATCAGGTATAACACACCTCTGGGTGAATCTGTTTATGGATTCAGAACCTACACTTTCAACTCCCAGCCTTCCATCTTTGACAAAAACCCAATGCCTGAGCCGGCCTTTGAGGGTGTGTCTGATCCCCCATTTATCCTTCTCTCTTCCTGGTGACATTTTATAGTTCGGCTTTTCTAATAAAGGGGATTATTTCATTTCCATCTAATGTGAGAGTATAAAATACCCCATAACTCTCTCTGTAAACAGCAGATTAATGATACCCACATCCTGGGGTTCTGCGTTTCATAACGAATATATAGATATCACCAGTGACAGTCCGACTTTTAACCATGAAATGGAAACAAAGTATCTGATATTTGCGATACAGATATCTTCTCACATTTGATATCATTACAATCGTGTACTTTTGCCCTGTTCAGATTTACACCCGATATTATGGTGGGTTGTACCAGACATGAATTATTTTACATACTGTTAATCTGTGTCAAGGGGGTGTCTGGTACAGGAGTGGATCTAGTGGCTGGAACAGCGAGGTACTAAAGCGCGAATGGGTCACAAGCAGGGTTCAGGGCATGCAGCGAAGGGGCGTCATCGGGGTCACTAGCAGAGCAGGCAGCGAGGACAGAAACAGCATGCAGGGCCTGGGACAAAAAAGGGGCAAGCACGTGTAGCTCTGGTAGGTTTGGGCTATTATTCTGTCCTCCTCCTGTGCAATAATCCCTGGTAAGGGCAGGCTTGCCAGGAGTTATCGTGGGTTCTTCCCCCTCACTGCAGATCAGTGAGGCAGAGAAAGCAGTGCAGTCAGGCCTGTGTCCAATAAGGGACAGGGGCGGGCTCTTGTTGTATATGTCTTAATGATCTGCATTTCCTGTATTGAGTTAGTTGCTCCTACCCTGAGAGGAGCTCAGTCACCAAACCCAGTTGTGCAGGGCTCTGCCAATCTGAGGCCCTCCCTTAGGGGAGAGGCGGGTAGGCTGTTCCCACTACTCTGATAGGGGGTAGTGGAAGAGCTAGGCCTGCTTCCAGGGCCCTGACTGGGAGTGTATGGCCAGGTCCATCCTGCAGGAGAACATCTGTGTTCCTGTGTTCCTGTGTTACTGTACGGCTGTGTATGCTGCTCCAGTGTATGCTGTTGGTGCAATAAAGTGTTCCTGATTTATAAAGAAGCGGTTGTGAGACTGGAATCTCTCATGCCTGAGGGGGACGTTCTATTCCAGGGATTCCACCCCATATCCTGGGGCCTGCAATAGATGGAGACGCTGTCACCGTGAGTACGTACTGGGTATGTCGCCAGAAGCCTGTCCTGACCTTCCCCATAATACCATTAAGCGGGAGACTCAGGAGTCCTGTAAGCCAGCAGGTGCACCACACTATAGCCATGTGTAACCAGAGTAGTATTTCCCTAGGAGACCCTATCTGCGATTGGGGGGGGGGGGGGGAAACCCGTTACACACGTTTACAGGCAAGGACCGTTAAAGTTAACATGCTAAGTTAATGCTATGTTATTTTAGGTTATGACTATTCCTAGTGGTAGGTGCTCTCATTACCCAACGCCGGATAGCAGAACATTTTTAGCCTTGTCCAGGGTTCTGAAATGGGCCACTATGGTTTCCTATATTGCCTTGGCAATGACTAATGCGTTTCGCACCCCTGGCTCTTTGTCAAACTACAGCTTTTCCTCAGTCAAAGTTCAGCAACAAAATATAGCTTCAGGAAGCAAAAGTCTATATACATACTATAATAGAGGAACACACTTCAGACCTAGTGTCCCTCGGCAGATTAGGAACAGGCAAATGTAAACGGTATGCTGCCTGCCCTTTAAACTTTAGCAGCCCCAGGTGACTCGTTAGTCCTCTAAACAAGGATTAACTATTTGCTGGCCAACACCCAAGAGTCCTAGCTTTTGGCAAAAGCCTTGCCCCTGCTACAGTGGGTTAAAAAAAGCACATCAAATGACAAAGCTGTATAATCTGGCAGGGATAAGTTTGTTGGGTTCCATTTAAAAATGGATAAGAAGTAAAGACAAACACACTGAGGTCTATTCACAAAGCAGTAATAAGTGGTTTTAAGTGCGATAAATGCCCTTATAACGCGATACTGGCTGCTGTGCGATTCACAAAGCTGTGATTACAGTGCAGTATCGCGCTACAATGGCTTTTTATCAACAACAAAAAACGTCGGTGAACAAAAAGTCGTACCATAGGCACAAAAATGGCAAACCCGCTGTTTTTTTGCCAGTAACTGCTATTCGCAGTGATAAGTTTATTGTACTGTAAAAGCTCACACCAGTTTTCTTTTCAACAGCTAAAGGCTGGCGCAAAAGAGATGGAATGTGGTATAGGGAAACTGGGACGCTCCCTCTATAAAGTAAAATTGATTGCTGCTAATAGACACAACTATAAAAATAGATCAAAGCCGAATGTGTAACACCGGCCGAAGTGTGTAGTTGCTGCTCAACCCCAAGAAGGATCTTCCCGCAACCCTTATGAAACGATATGAAAAAGAATAGGGTGGGGGTGGGGGGGGGGGGGGTTGGGGGGTGCAAAACAGATAGGGATGCATAATTATAAATTGCACAATCACATCAATGCATGCACTGGTGATGATGGGTACTCCCACAAATGGGTATAGAGTATATAGTAAAGTGTTGTACTCACACAGCCATGTGTGGTACTAGATCACAAATCGGTATCTTTATATGTAGTATAAGAATGAGATCCTATCTTAAAGATACTACAGATGTTTTAAATATGCTAGCGGGAATAGAATGGAAACAAGATTACATCCTGGTAACATGCGATGTTACTTCCCTATATACCGCCATTGGACATGCCGATGGTTGTGAGGCTGTGAGTAGGACGCTTGAGGGAGATCCAGATATTTTGATCGAACAAAAAGTTTTTACTGGACAGCATTTCCTTTGTTTTAGAACACAATGTTTTTAGCTTCGACGGCACCTATTTTTTACAGCGATGTAAAGATTAAGGTAAGAACAGAGAGAGGGGACTACGAAGTTCCATTTGTGACCCAATACAATAGAGATTTTGGAAAAATTAAGAAAATCATTGGTAAGCATTGGCATATATTCCCAACAAGATCCAGTTTTAAAAGAACACATACCGCAAAATCCGAGAGTGATTTTTTAAAAAGGCAGGAAATCTTAAAACAAGACTAGCAACGAGTGTTTTTAAATCTTCAACATCCACAAACCAGTCAAACTGGTTACCACAAGATAAAGGTTTTTACAAGTGCTTCTCTTGCAAAGCATGTTCCCAAGGGTCTAGCGATAAATTGGACTATAGCTCTACAGTCACGGGAGAAGTGTTTTCCATGCGACAATTTATCAATTGGCGTACTCCATTTGTGGTATATATGCTACAGTGTCCATGTGGTCTCCAGTATGTGGGACGTACCAGTAGACCACAGAGGGTCCGCATACTGGAGCACACGGGCAATATAAGGAGACAGCTAATGACACACAATGTGTCGAGACATTTTTCCCTTAAACATAGGCCTTCCCCACAGGCCTCATATACAGGGCAGTCAGTACCCGCCAACTGGCGGGGCGGCGACAGATTATTAAGATTAGCGCAAAAAGAGACATACTGGATCAACAAACTTAAAACCATGACACCATTAGGGCTTAACGTTGACATAGATATTGGGGCCTTCATCTGAGTCCTCCCTGAGCCCAATATGTAAACTCTATCCAAGGCTATATAGCTTTCATATTTTAATTAATGCTGAGAAATGTAATGTTTCACAATTTGTGACCTCATATTGATTTTCCACAGATCTTATCACTCAACATGCCACCAATCATCATTTTAGTCACATGCATTTATCTTGTGTGTTTATCTGTGTCACTGAGCTTACATCTTGTATTGTTCCCCCGACTGTCCAATCTCTATATTTAAGAGAAGTATAATTTGTATTCAAAAGAGCAGTGCCTCTGTGTATATTGGATTGTAAATTTGCGACAACCATTTTTTATGGGATATATTATTATTGTAAGGAATCCTCCTATAAATACACTGATCCGTGCCTGTGACAGAAAGTATATTTATTTTAATTTCTATCATCATAATAATTTCATGTCTGTACATTGACAATTATATAGACATTCTAAAGAGTGATTATCTATGTGTTATAGAATTTTAACCAATTTATATCTTATATAAGCTATTTAACAGCACATCACAATGTGTACTAATAATTGGAATGAGCTGAAGTTCCAAATAACTCAATATTCCAAATATTGTGTAGTAATATCTAATGTCAGGAGTACTGACATTGACTCTGTAATTTTTAAACAGCCCATGATTTTAAACATATCTTATTAACATTGTCCATGACTACTAAGTATTTTGTATGTTCCAAAACCTTTCAGGCATTGAGGTATCATATATATAATATATATATATATATGTATATATATTTATATATATATATTATATATATATATATATACATGTAGAGGTATCAGTACCGTGTTAGCCGAGCTTCAATAATCAAAAAATAAATAGACGATACCGTTCTGTGGCTAACTAAATGCTTTTATTTATGCGAGCTTTCGAGATACACTGATCTCTTCTTCCGGCGATGTTACAGTGAATGAAGCAAGCAAAGGGTATACTTAAAAACAGTGTCTCTTGGAATGTTATCTGTGCTCGTCCCTCCCCCATGTGTGGATGTGATTTATGGCTAGAGGTGTTAAATGGTTCCTGAAAGTTAGTTATGTAAGAGTGTGTGTGTGTGTGTGTGTGTATCTGTCTGAATATAAATGAATGGAGAGCCCACAGTGTATACAGTGCTTTACAAAAGGTGCGTGTGGAATGGGAGTTAATATAAATGGTGTGGGTAGGTGTGGAAATGTGAGAGATTGTAGCATAACTAAAAGTGTGTGTAGATACTATGTGGTCCCTATTGGTGTATAGGGATGGAAAAACAAAGAGTATGTGTATGTGTAAGAGACAGCTGTGTGTGCATACATATAGCACAGTATGTACAGACATGGCCTTTAGCGCTCATGGGAAGAGAGTTTACTTGTGTCAGTAATGACTCATAAAATTTCGATCTCTGTTTAGGCCACCGCTAAGTGTCCCGAACAGTTGCATAAATTTGTATTCATGCAACCGTCTCTCTTTCGGTGTTTTAAGATTACCTTTGAGTATGGCAACCCTCAGATCGTTCATCTTATGGCCAGAGTCAGAGAAATGTTCGCCGACAGGACTGTCTCTTGTTCCGCGTGTGATGCTGTGGCGATGCAGGTTCATTTCAGGAACCATTTAACACCTCTAGCCATAAATCACATCCACACACAGGGGAGGGACGAGCACAGATAACATTCCAAGAGACACTGTTTTTAAGTATATCCTTTGCTTGCTTCATTCATTGTAACATCGCCGGAAGAAGAGATCAGTGTATCTCGAAAGCTCGCACAAATAAAAGCATTTCGTTAGCCACAGAACGGTATCGTCCATTTATTTTTTGATTATATATATATATATATATATATATATATATATATATAAACCATACGATATCGTTTGAAGCACGAGATCAGGAGATCAGGAGACAGCACTCTGGTAAGTTTTTGTATTGAAAAAGAAAGACACATAAACCGACGTTTCGGTCCCCCAGTGGGACCTTTCTCAAGGGTGTTTACCACTTTTTTTTAAAGCATCCTGCAAACTGCACGTGTGTATTTTAATTGTTCAACACTGTTGATAATTGCTATCAAAATTAGACCATTTTAAAATTATGCATTCTTTCTTCTACTACACTAGTAGTCACTATCTCCCAATTGCATATATAGCCCGTCGATGTATATATACCCTAATGTCAATTTCACCACCAATAATAACAATAGAGTGGGTGGATTATAGATTGATTTGCATGCAGTTCAGCTGCTTGTGACACCACTTATTACCACCAGCTTTGAAGGATCAAAATCGAGCCCTATATAAGCCCAGCCTTCCAGGTCCTATGCATGAACCTGACGAAGCATTATGATATGCGAAACGCGTCGTTCATGCAAGGACCTGGATCTTTCTGACGGCACACGGCCACCGTAGTCTATCCAAGCACCCTGAACACAGTCCTGCCTACCGGACGCCGGAACAGGAGAGCACTGCATCAGAGTTCGGAAGTCGATTGCGTATACTGGAGACGGTCATTTACATGTGAGTTACTTTTTACTAATTTTAAACTCAACAAATTACACTTTTATATTGTACGTGCAGTTGTCATTTCTTACATTTGCATGGAGCCAACCGCGGAGAGAGGACGTATGATGCTGTGTTGACAAAACACAGAACGAACAGAAGGAATTGACAGCTACAAGGAAGAACGTCAACTACATATAAAGATACCGTTTTGTGATCTAGTACCACACATGGCCATGTGAGTACAACACTTTACTATATACTCTATGTACATTTTGTGGGAGTACTTATCATAGCCAGTGCATTTATGTGATTGTGTTATTTATAATTGTGCATTCCTATCTGTTTTGCGCCCCCCCTCCCTATTATTTTCATATCACAAAAGAGATGGAGACATAAAAGCATTTTGTTTTTCTTTCTCTGCACAGCATTAATACAAGAGGCCGGCGGGGGTCTCTGGGTGCCCTTGGGTGGTCCCCGCAGGTGTCTGGGGGTCCTAGGGTGGTCCCCGCAGGTGTCTGGGGGCCCTTGGGTGGACCCTGCGGGTGTGCGGGGGTCCTTGGGGAGCAATCCTGTGGGCAAATTTTCCCCCCCAATACATTGAAATAAATACACTCCCCCCAACACATACAGTACTGTAATGGGAAAAATAACTATTATCCAGATATGGATAATACCTCATTTGCCCATTATAAAATAAAACATTAGCCAGCCAGCATAAATAAACCTTTCTACTTACCCCTGCTATCATGAAGGGCGTCCTCGTCAGCATACTCCAGGTCCATTGATGATCCCAGGGGGGGGGGGGAAGGAAGAACGCAGCACGGCCGTGCAATGAGAAAGGCAGAATCGGGGCTACAGCTAGGTACTTAGTGAAATAATCCTTTAATAAACGACAGACAACATGGTACAGAAAAAATAAAAAACACTTACGCGTTTCACGCTGATCCCAGCGCTTTGTCAGAGAGGTCCATGTCCTCCGATGCCAGCAAGAATAAATGAAAAAGTACAATATACTAATGAGCCCTAACTCGTTAATCACCTTAGCGGTTAATAACCACTATAATAATTAAGGAGCTAACCCCCGTCCCCCGCTACCTACCCGGGAGGCCTAACCACCCACCTCGGGCCCACTATACACACCCTGTACCCATTGATTGGCATAGTAGTACATCGTACCCATATAATATGAGCATGATAAGCCACAATAGCAGTCAATGGTCACCCTAATAAAAAAGCATGAAGGCCAAAAATACACAATAATAAAAGACATACACAACCAATTAAATAAATAAAAGCACTATCCAACCAATTAAATAAATAAAAGCACTAGCCAACCAATCAATTAAAAAAATAAAAGCAATAACCAACAAAACAATTAATTAATTTTAACCACTGGCTAACAAATCAATGGAATAATAAAACCACTAGCCAACACATCAATTAAAACCAGTAGCCAACAAAATAAATAATTCATTAAAAATGCTAACCAATCCTAAAATGTTCTAAAAACAAGCCATCCAAATTCTAAACAATTTAATCCAAACAATAAACAAGAAAAAATAACAGTCAATAGAAAACAAGCATTTGCCAAAAAATGCATTGGCTATCACTGTATTTATCTGTACCCTAAAGGGGAACAGATTAATACATTACCAGTCAATGGGCAATCAAAAACATACAAATAAATAACTACAATAAAAAAAATTGTAAAAATAAAATTACATACATTCAATATTTTTCTTACCTTTAGAAGCGTTGACCCTCCTTATCCCGGCATATCAGAAAGCTCTCGTACCGTGACGTCATCAAAGTCAATGCAACACCATCCACCTTGAAGATCCGTAACAGGTGACAAAATTCTTCTCTCTTTTATCTTCTATCACCATCTTCTTTCTTCATCTGTCATTATTTCTTTAATTTCTTTAATCTTCTATCTTCTTTCTTTATCTGTCTATCCAAATCCCACGGGGACCATCCGAGGCCTTGGGTATCATTCCTGTTCATATAAACAAAAAATTGCTTTGTGTGTTAGGGGGGTATAGGAGTTGTTGGGGGCACAGGGGGTGGGTGGGTTGTGTATTGGTGGGTAGTACATATTGCAATGTTTATTGGGGGCAATTGTCCCCAATAAACCTGCTATTGTGCCTTAACCCAGGGGCCGCAAACTTTTTTCCCTGCGCCCCCCTGCTGGCTGTCCCCTCACTCCCGCGCCCCCCCCCCCCTACCCCAACTTACCCGCGCTCCGGCGTAATGACGTCACGTTGCCATAGCAACGTGACGTCACATGACCTCACAGCGTCATTTTGACGCCGCGTTGCCATGGCGACGCAGGAAGGAAGCCGCCGGAGCCACGGTAAGTTAGGTTTACAGAGGCCCTGCAGCTTCCCCGGTACTTAATTTAAGTGCCTTCAGGAAGCGCGCAGGGCCTCTGTAAACTTCGCGCCCCCCGTCAGCAGTCTCGCGCCCCCCTGGGGGTCGCGCCCCCCAGTTTGCGCACCCCTGCCTTAGCCCCTTCATTGCCTTAGCGGCTATCCGCTAAGGTAATAAAGTTACTTTAATGTAAATGTTATTAATAGTGTGCATGAGCAGGGGTTCTCCTGAGCTGAACCGCATTGGTTTCAGCCTCGGGGACCCCCTACTTCCTGAGATACAGGCCCCGCTATGGGGTGCCGTTATCCCCCTGCAGGATTAAATCCCATGGTCATGTGACACGGGAGATTTAAAAGCACAGGGAATACCGGCACCCCATACCAGGCCTGTATCTCGGGAAGTAGGGGTTCCCCGGGGCTTAATAAACCAATGCGGTTCAGCTCAGAAGACCCCCTGCTCATGCACACTATTATCAAAACCAATATTTTTAATGCACGATTGCCTGTAAGAGCCGTGCATGGAGACGCAGCGTCTCCATGCAACTCATACAGGCTGTAGTTTTTTCTATCAGCTATCGCGCTATAGAACTTATACCACGATAGCACTGATGCAAAAAACAGGTCGCACGATAGTGCTTTTTTAAAACCATATTTAAAAAATGGCCTTCACTTCTTAGTGAATCCTGCTTTTGGCTTCATGTTTTAAAGAGTGATTAAAAAAATGCATAGTCGCACGCAAAAGCACTGATTTTATCACTGCTTTGTGAATAGGCCCCACTGCAAGAGATAATTTGCATGTCATTACCCAGAATCCTTGGCTGCAGTGGAAGCACTGCTAATAGATAATGGGAAAAGACAGGTTTGTGGACCTGTCTGAGACATGCGAATGTGCTCACAAGTGGGTATTAAGACAAACTTGGATCAATTTTCAATCTAGTGTTCGAAGTGTGAATGTACTAGGAGGGTGCAGATGATCACTAATTTGTTTACATTTTATTTACAAACTTACAATTCCACTTTTTTTTAGGGATTTATATATATATAAAAAAAAATATATATATATATATATATATATATATATATAGTATATTTTTCCTTCCTAACAAAGCATTGTTAAATATTTATAATATGCAGTGCAAAAAAAATGTGCCCGACTGTGTAATGAATGTAGATTTTCTTTAAATCGAGCACAGAACCACTACTTCTATACAGTATAGAGTTTGTTTGACCACTGCTAGTGACAGACTGTTCCTCTCCCCTATTTGCAGAGGTTCTTTGACCATCTTTCCACAAGCTTCCAACTTTTATACAAATATATTTGTGGAGTGACTGTTGCTTTAAACCATCACAGATGAGCTGTATCTAGTTAAAAAAAAATATTCCCTTTGGAGAGATCTGCAAAGCAATGTTGCAAGGTTAAAGAATGAAAATAAACATACTGAGGCTAATCTTACTTCAAAGAAAATACTCAGCTGCAGTGGGACAACACTCCAAAAAGCAGAAACTGTGACCTAAACCTGCACTGGAGAACAACAAAGATTTCATTAGGAAAAGATAAACGCCAAGGAACGTTTATAATACGGATGTCATCAAAAAAAGTGACTGCCAAGTGACCATGTTGTATACACTTTAATCAAGAATTAATGGTGGAAGGTATTCCAAATGACCATACACCGTTACCACCCCATTAATAGCTAGATCATTTATATATTTTTAATGCAATTTGTTGTGTCCTATCCTTAGTCTGCATCCTATTGATCTATCTTTGACGCCTGTAACTCAATCATTTACCATGATACCGCAACTGATATGAGTTTGTTTTTTTGGTTGGATAATCCACGTCAGCCTGCGGAGTACTGGTTTGTAATGTTATATAACTGGAGACTAATGGAGAACTGTCCGTGGCCGGTATATGTGAGTCCCTAGGGCTGTTAGGGTTATGTGAAAACATGTTGTTTGAGGAATGAGCTAGATCCACAGTGCAGTGAACAAGGCTGGGGGCAGTAAGGGGGTTTGTCGGATGTTAAACTACGACGCCTGGAGGGATGGTGTTTGTGGGTGAGTGTCAGGTACGCTTTCACAGGATGAAAATGAGAGCTTGCACACTGACCGGGAGGCTGAGAGTCAGATAATATCATTGGTATTAAGTTGTCTCAGATAACCTTCCACTGACAAATCCAGGATTTCCTGAGGGGAGGTTTTAAACAAAGCAATGTGATGGACATCTTCAGCAAGTGTCAACCAGCAGACAATTTGTTGTTATGTAACTATCACTTCTCAGTTTAGCGACCAGAGAAATGTAAGTTTATGTTACACCTTTTGTAAAGGAAAAATATTAGCAACTGCCATCCTGTTCCCAATGTCATAAAGAGGGTCTGTAGAGAGGTACCAATAACATAAGGTGATGGACTATTAGTGGAGTTGTGCTTATGGTGGCAAAATGGCACAGAGAACTTATGGCTAAGTGCGGGGGAGGTAAATATTTGTGGTGGGAAGCCATTACACTGTGGGGCCATTAAATATGAAAGCAATGTGTAAAGAAAGATAGGGAAGAGCAGGGTTGAGAGCAAGGGTTGTCTGCAAAAAGGTGGCATAGGACAGTGGGATAGTGCTCAGGGGGTAGTAATATAACAAAGGGCTGGAGAATACATATGAACAGAGCATTGGCATGATTCAAGAAAAAGAGTTCATAGCACCAGTGGATTTCAAATCATCATACAGCAGCTTAGAAACAATCAGGACACAGGTCAGGGGATTCATTTAGCTGTAAGACAAAACTGGAGTGCTTGTGCCTGCAGCTAATTCTAATTCAGTACAGAGTACAGATCACTGTTATCTCAGCATAGTGCGTGCCTGTTTGGGAAAAGTGGTGAAAAGTAATGCCAAGTGTAGTAGGATACCAGTGTGTGGAAGAAGATGTCAATGTCGCAGTGGCAGGGTGAATTCCCTATCCCTATCCTAACACTATGTCTAGGAGACCTATGTATAGGTCTGGAGTACAGCATTGACCTGGTTAATTCCAGCTTGAGAAAAGGCTGGGTTAATTAACCAGGTCCCAGCTGCCTCGTTAAGGGGCTTTAAGAACCCAGAACTCCCACTTGTTCCTGGTTCCTGTCTGACCCAGAGAAACACATACTGAAACACTGGAAGGAGACAAGCCTGTAACAAGCTCTGTTACAGTGGGATACGTACCGTTGGTCCTTGTGTTTTTCTTGGACTTTAACCCCCCTTTCTGGGAAAAGGGCAACACCCTGTTATGGACTATTTAACAGCACTGTTGTAAGCTCATTTTTTGTTACTTTACACCTATGCTGAATGAAGCTCTTTTTGTGTTCTCTGTTTTTGTGGCTGAAAAAACAAGCATATTCAGATAAGCTTGTTGTGTTGTCCCTGCATCAGTCACAAACCTAGATCCAAGTCAAATCGAGTTATGCTCCTTCATATCTCCACTTTCAATAGAACTTCAGGGCATCCATTACCCAGAACTGAGACTAGTCAGATTAGCAATACTGCTGAAAGTTGACATACTGTAGAATGGATGTTAAACACAGGAAAGAAGTGGTAATGAGTAAAGTTATACAATCATGGGATGTCTGTAGCAAGCAGAAGAGGGTATGGTACTTTAACATCCAACCAGGCCCGTATTTAGGCATAGGTCTACTAGGCCCGGGCCTAGCATGGCAAATTGGGGGGGAAGGGGCTGCTGCGATTACAGAGGCCCTGCTCTCTTCCCCATAACAATTAAACTGATTGTCGGGAGAGAGTGTGGGGCCTCTGTAAGGGTCTCTTACCTCTTCCTGCAGCATTGCCCTCCTCCTGTAGCATTGCGGCGTCACGTGGTGACGTGTTGCCATGACAACGTGACATCACATGGTGTCCCGTTGTAATGGAAATGTGTCGGGACACTGCAAGACGAGGAGGCCAGGGCGACTAAAAGGTAAGTGCCTATGGTGGCCAAGTTCTAAAACCGGCCCTGAACCAAACACTGAATGCAGATAAATTGGTCTTTATATGTGTGTGATAGCTGACAGTAAGTGGACAGACACTCATATTTCCAATGGCGTGCAGTTTTAAGAGAATATGTACATATCATCTCTCTCACCTTAGCTTTTCTCCATCCTGGCTCACATGGCATTTAGACTTTCAATCACACAGGTTTTTCTTAGCTTGCTCCTATACCAACTACATCAATAACGACGTGCTTGATTAGCACAATTGAACATTACAAAATAAATAGTGTTTATTTGTTTGCTATAGTAACCAGGTGATTCTTTATAGCATAAAGAATACTAATTTGGACTATGTAACCTGTACCCCAGCTCTAATCTAGATGTGTGACAGAAGGGGACATGACTTTCCAATAATGGTTAAGCCAATTCTGATGCTCCCCTCACCATTAATCTTTTTACAATACAGGCAGTCCTCGTTTTACAACGCTTCGTTTTACAACGAATGGCTTATCCAACGCTATGCAATGCATACCTATGTTCATTTTTACAACGCCAAAACGGCTTATCCAACGCTCTTACGGCGCTTTGCAAAGTTGTTTATGTGTATATAATATATATATTATACTATATTATACTATATAATATATTATATTTTTATTTTATATTATATATTATGTAATATTATATATATAATACAGTATATGCACTATATAATTTATGTGTATGCTGCATATCTTATTGTCTGCGTAAAATATTTTGTGTATTTTAGCATTAAAAATGCCTTCAGGAACGGAACCTTTCATTTAAACAGTGTTCCTATGGGAAAACGTGTTTCGCTTTACAACGTTCCGCTATCCAACGCCATTTTGAGTAACGCATTGTGTCGGATAACCGAGGACTGCCTGTATAATATGTATTATGTAGCCCCCTAGCCCGCTTTAGTTTATATTTTTCACCAGTGTATTATAGCCTTCAACTGCCCACTATGCTTCCCCGCTGCCTGGTCATGTAACTCTAGCCGTTTGCACCTCAGATCCAGCCACTCTAGACTATCATCATTGGGGCTTTAAAGTTAACCTCCAGTTCTCGCACCTCCCTCCATGGCCTACAGGCTTGGAGCTGGTGTGTGCAGTTTCCGCTTAGCCCTGGTTTTCCACTCGTAAATTTAAGTTCTCTGTTTTGTCTGCTATTGGCTAACCACTGAAAGCACTAACCATACTAATTGGCCAGGATCGATGTGCCTTTATTGAGGCAGCAAATAGGCATAGTCGGTGTGGCAGTGAGGAAGCAGGAAAAGTACCTGAACACAGAGACAGGACTGGGGCATGGGGACAGGGCACAGAAACAACAGAGACCAAGCAGGTGCAGGAGGAACTAGTATAAACAGGAAGCTAATAAACAGCCAGAGAGGATTAGATTACAGAGTGAGAGGAACCGCAGAGGGAGATCTCAGCAAGGATAGGATTCAGCAGCACTCCCGGTGGAGGTGCATGGGTACTGCAGACCAGGATATCAAGATGAACCTGACACTACCCCTGCTCTTAGCAGCCTTGTCTGGGGAAGCACCCTTAACATGACTTGCAAGCCTCACCTGGAGATCTAAAACCACTGAAACTCTGTCACTTTGCAACCAGGTATTTGCTCATCTGCTCCTTAGATACTACTTTCAGCGACACGATGGACCTAAAGTCTCCCCCTTTTTATTTATTTTTAACTTATTTTAGCTTTTTTAATAAAGAGAAGACATGGTACAGAACAAAAAGGGAAGCGGAGCGGAGATACATGCTGTAAAACAGATATACCCGAATGAATAGCCAGTTTGCAGCTCCAAACCCAAGTAGAACCTTTCTCTGGGGTTCTTGAAGTACTGGTCTCGGAAATGTGGGGAGCGCGAAAAAAACAGAAAAATTGAGAATATATATACAGTATATATATATATATCTTGTATATATATATCTTGTGATCGCAATCGATTCTTCATCCTGACCGTAGCTCATGACAAATTCAAACTCTTTGTAGCCCACCAGGCTGCACTAATCTCGATCCGTCCTTGAAGCCTTCAGGGAAGTGGTTTGTTCAGGTAAGTGTGGCGCTACACGTTTAAATGCGCGCTTAAAATCTTCCACGGTTAGAAATCCACGACATATATATATATACTGTATATATATTCTCAATTTTTCCGTTATATATATATATATATATATATATATATATATATCTATATATATATATAGTGCAATAATGTATATATGTGAGTAAAAAATCAGAAAAATCGCAAAAAATGCGCACTCGCAGAGTGATGATTTAAATCAGGCACTAAACCTCATGTTGGACACAGAATGCTTTTCCCTGGCCCAGCGTAGATACACTTATATATTGTATATCAGACGAGGTGAGATGTGGTTATCCCAGAAAAGAAAGAGAACAACAGGATGGTGGAGATCTTAATGACAATGTATTCGAATCAGGTAAGTTTCTTACGAATGTGCACTCGCATGATAAAAAATCTTTAAAGCATACAGTAGATAGAAAACCAAAGGATGTCACGGAGGTTCATGATCACTGCACGGGAGACGGATCTCACCCACACTTGATCGCGCCGAGGAACAGATGCGCCGCCGGCTCCCTTCACCTCTTGGGTCTGCCTGCTTCCCGTCTCGTGACCTGCTTGATGAAGTCTCTTCCCTCCGATTGGCAACACTCACGATGACTCGCTTCGTCAGGAGTCAGCTAGTGTAACACTGAGCGGTCTGGTTTAAATAGCTCGGAAACTCTGATAGTAATTTGATCTGTTTTTCTTCCATTCTAATCATCATGCCTAATTGAAATGTGATGCTGCAAGGCGATCTACACTGTACAATACATATTAAAAATACATCTTTAAAACAAAAGTATGTGCCCAAAAAGACAAACACATTTTATTATATAACCAATATCAAAAGGAAAATGTTATTACAAATATATTTTTAGAATAGACATATGAAAGGGATGTAAATAAAAAAATGCCTAATCTATAGACT
This sequence comes from Ascaphus truei, assembly GCF_040206685.1. Lineage (NCBI taxonomy): Eukaryota > Metazoa > Chordata > Amphibia > Anura > Ascaphidae > Ascaphus > Ascaphus truei. Next base: position 212,329,705 of record NC_134485.1, on the reverse strand, counting down.
AGAGATACTAATTTCTACAGATAAAACCTGTGAAGACACATATAAAAAGTAAATAAAAGACACAACAGATAAGGATATGCATAACTGTTATGCCAACACAGATTAGCCCAATCTTTAAAAAGAATGTCCAACTAGGTGAAATACCTAAAACTAAAAAATACTTACCTGTATAACCTTCCTGGGTCTTTGGCAGGTTCCCTCCAAGGGACTTCCTCATGCCTGTAGCAGGGCCAATCTGCATGTAGACCCATGAGGTCCTGTGCCCTACTCCACAGTTGGGTCTGGCCTCCCCCATCTGTTCCGGCCCTCCCTTTCCCTGGGTCAATACCTTCTTCCCCCACCCCCTCCTCCCTTGGCCCTCCCGCATATCTCCTTCTCCCTCCCCCCATATACCTCCTCCCCCCTGTACCTCCTCTCCCCCAGGGCCAGTTAAGACGGGTGCCCCCTTGCCCATAACTGCTCTCCCCATAACTCCTTTCCCCCCATTACCTTCCAGGGCCCATATCTCCTCCCCTTTTCAAGCCCATACCATCTCTCCTGCTCCTTTTATTTGTCTTGCCATGCCAATAGATTGTATAAGACCATAGTTCAAAGCTTTTAATAAAAGTTCTAATTAGGCTCAGATAGTTTGTCCCATATTAAAATCCAAAGGATTTTAGAAGGGATGGCTTGAAAAATGGCAGCACGTGACTCACCAAGCCCAGACGAAGAGCAGTGCTCCCTGAAGAAGGAGAGGCCACCAGAAGGACAGGGGATACAGTGTGTTGCTGTGGCTGACGTTAGAGCTAGAGAGAGAGCACTAAAGCCAGTGCCGTTCCGTGCCTCAGTATCGCTTGAGGGGATTTTAGATCTAGACCAGACAAACAAATATCAAAATAAACCTGTAGCAAGTGCACTGTAAAGGAAAATAAAGTGCACTAAAAATGGAGGTTTAATATAAAGAAATCCATATGAGTGCAGACCCAGCAGAGCACCCTGTCCGTCACCCACTGGGAGGCAAACTCGGAAACCAACCCAGTGGACTCGGCGTACGTGTACTCTGCCCGGATTTGGGATCACACCAGCCATGATTTTTATTGGGACCTCCCCTTCCAAACACTGCTTCCTGGTCTTATAAATGGCTAGCTTAGCCAATACCAGGAGCAAGTTGACGAGGAGATCCCTAGGCTTATTGTCCCGGGACACTGGGTGCCCACAAATAAGGTGAGGGGAAAAGTGCAGCCAGAACTGCAGGAGAAGGCACTTCATGGTGGATATGGGAGGCTGCGGTTTGGCGCAGCTAAAATAAATATGGTACACAGACTCCTTTTCGCCACAAAAGGTGGCAGGGGAGTCTGTGAAGTGGGCCAAGTACTCTCCCGTACTGGGTGCACCGTAGAGGACACTCCAATTCAGATCCACGGGGGGCATGGATCCAACTCAGAATAGAGTTCCCTCCACTGGGGCCTCTTGCCCTCATTTGCTGGGAGTACCTGTGACGGTAGGGGGTAGCCAGGCAATCAAAGGTTCAAGCTTGTTTGGTTACTCCTGATCTGTGTGTTGGGTTTATAGAGTGTCAGCTCTTGAACCCAGGGTTTGTACATGCATAACCTGTAATGTGCGGTAATAAAGTATTTTATGTGTTTTTTTCTTTTCCAGGAGTGCCAACAAGCAGAGATTGCTGGGGCAGGAGTTTCACGAGTGGGTTTGCAGAGAACGTGTTGTCAGAAAGTGCCTAGGTTGCTGGGGTCCAGAGTTGATGGATACCCCAAAAATGTACTCAGGAATCATGCATGATTCCTGGATACATATAGGCACATTGTCCTGGCAATATCTCCCCTTGAAAACGCTTTCACGACTCATCACTAGGGGTTCCCTGCTTCAGTACGTACCAGAAAGGTAAAAGGGGCATAGGAATGTGAGATGTCCCTGAAACAGTCAGGGGTCCCTACGGTAATGGAGATACCCAGTAAATGCCCAGGTCACCAAGAACCTGTATAGGGGTTCTGAGGTGCTCCAACCCTGCTTCAGCACAGACCCGAATGGTAAAAGGGGCATAGGAATGTGAGGTATCTCTGAAACAGTCAAGAGGTCCCTAGGTTAGGGGGGATACTACTTTAATGCCCAGGTCACCCAGAACCTGTATAGGGGTTTTGAGGTACTCCAACCCTACATATAAGGTTGTGAGGGGATTCTTAGACTATACAATAGTGTGTGGGGAATATGGCTAGTAAAAAAGAAAGTGCAGCTTTTTATTCTATCCACCATACCAGAAAGACTTAGGATATTTTAAAGTGCATATTTTATTAACAAAGTGTGTTAAATACATATATGTTTTGTGCACAGAAAAATGAGGCACAGGGATGAAAAGTGTTCCTGTAGCATCGGGGATCTCTAGGTAACATAGGGGTACCCCAGTTAGTGCCAGGTAGCCCTGAACCAGTATTGGGTTCATGGGTATCCCCAACCATAGATAAGGTTGTGGGGGGACTCTCAGAGTCCAGCTAAGTCCCAGTCAGCCTAAGCATTTGCATAGGAGCCAGGATGTCTGCGTAGCCATCTGGGATCAAAGGGGACCTAGGATGTCAGGTGTCAAGCCATTTGGTAGCAAAACGGGGCAGAGGAAGAAGGCCCCACAAGCCATTTTGGTTCTCCCAGACTCTGCAGCCTTCCACCAGAGACAGCCATCCTCCTTTCCCTGACATCATCAGCCAGATGAGCCCTGCTCTGATTGGATGGTGGGACATGTTCCCACACTGGAATCCATGTTAAAATATAAAAAGGAGATAAGGAGTAGACAGCACTCAATGTAATGAAAAGAAGAAAAAAAGGAAAAACTGCGTGAGTGGTGCAACGGGAACAGAGGAGGGCCCTCACCCTCCCAAACACTGATAATAAACACAATAGTTCCCAGCACACAATAATAGAAAAAACTGGTAGTCAGCAATAAATGAATATTTAATGTGAAAGCATATAATCATAAACAGATACAGTATACAGAATGGAGAATGTGGGAGTAAACATTACTCAAGGTGCTACATGGCACCTGAGGGGAAAGGGTGCAATGGAAGATACAGACAGGGAAAGACAAGGGGAGGGGAAAC
>NC_134485.1:212174122-212321622 GCF_040206685.1 Ascaphus truei | reverse complement strand
CGGTAATCACTGATGTATTGGGTGCTGGTAATCACTGAAGTGTTGGGTGCCGGTAATCACTGATGTATTGGGTGCCGGTAATCATTGAAGTATTGGGTGCCGGTTATCACTGAAGTATTGAGTGCCGGTAATCACTGAAGTATTGGGTGCCGGTAATCACTGAAGTATTGGGTGCCGGTAATCACTGATGTATTGGGTGCGGGTAATCACTGAAGTATTGGGTGCCGGTAATCACTGATGTATTGGGTGCGGGTAATCACTGATGTATTGGGTGCCGGTAATTACTGAAGTGTTGGGTGCCGGTAATCACTGAAGTGTTGAGTGCCGGTAATCACTGATGCATTGGGTGCTGGTAGTCACTGAAGTGTTGAGTGCCGGTAATCACTGATGTATTGGGTGCTGGTAATCACTGAAGTATTGGGTGCCGGTAATCACTGATGTATTGGGTGCTGGTAATCACTGAAGTATTGGGTGCCGGTAATCACTGAAGTGTTGGGTGCCGGTAATCACTGATGTATTGGGTGCTGGTAATCACTGAAGTGTTGGGTGCCGGTAATCACTGAAGTATCGGGTGCCGGTTATCACTGAAGTATTGGGTGCCGGTTATCACTGAAGTATTGGGTGCCGGTAATCACTGAAGTATTGGGTGCCGGTAATCACTGATGTATTGGGTGCCGGTAATCACTGATGTATTGGGTGCCGGTAATCACTGAAGTTTTGGGTGCCGGTAATCACTGATGTATTGGGTGCCGGTAATCACTGATGTATTGCTGGTTAGGATGATGCTTTCCTGTATTACAGTATAGCAATGCTTCTTTTTTAATGCTCTTTAAACAATTGACCTTCAACACATTGGTGTGCAAGGCATTGAAGGGCTTTCTGGGGGCGAAGGGGTTATGAATAAAAGCTCTAGTATTACAGCATTTATGGATCTCTCATTAGCTGCCAGGATACCTCACTAGATACAGTGGTGTAGGTGTGGGGAGGCTTACTGGGAGAGCTCAGGAGAACTCTTGAGTACAATGGAGCACTGTCTTTATTCAGGCTCACTGCTGTGTAGGGTACTGTATTGCTGCAATGCATTTTCACCAACTCAGCCAGACTAAAAGCCTTAGCCCTGTGTGAATTGCAAACAGCCCCAACCATGAGAGAAAATGCTTCAATATACAGCAGTTTTGAATAGAGCTACATTCTTCCAAGTGCCTTAAGATTTCATTACTTAGAGATAAGAGTAAGACCTGTGGGGATAGTCCTGGATGACACCTCACATTTTCGTATTGTGAAACATACATTTTCACTGTTTTCTATTGTACAAAGATTATCTTGAGTATGTAGAAATATGCATCCATGCTTTACAGCAGGGGTGCGCAAACTGGGTGGGTGCTCGAGATATTCTGGGTGGGCATGGCGGTTACAGAGGCCCCACCCTTCCCCGAAGGCATTTAAATTAAATGCCAGAGCACCGCGAGAGGCCTCTGTAACTTCACTTACCTTTGTGTCGGGCGATGTGTCACTATGGCATCATTTGATGCCGTGGGGTCACGTGACATCGCATTGCCATGGCCAGAGTCGAGCCAGGGCAGGGAGCTCGAGCAGGGGGGGGAGGGCAGGCACGGGGGCGCAGGGGGAAAAGTTTGCGCACCCCTGCTTTACAAGATTCGGTTTTGCTTTAATGCATAGTATCATGATTAGTATTACCGCTACTTTTTAATGCACTTTGACTCATGGGTAGGAGAACAGGCAAAAGGGCAGAGGAGCACAGCATGAAAAAAGGAAAACTGGAGGCGATAATACTAAAAATCAAAATTTAATGCAGCTTGATGCCAAACGAAGATAAAAATTGGATAGCTCTCTATTACTATAGGTTAATCTCCTGTTTTTCAACAGGGGTTCCCCGGTAGTGTTGGACTGGGTCCTATTTAAAAAAAAAAAACGGGTAGCAGGTACCCGGCCAAAATCACATGATCTACCCGGCTGGGTACCCAGTTACCCGGTTGGCACTTACCTGGGGGTGGAGGAAGACGGCGGCAACATCTAGGCAGGTCAGCAGAGGTCCTGTGGCGGTGGCAGCATCAGCAGTGTGTGTTCAGCCCATGAGGGAGCTGCAGGACTCCATAGCAGTGTGAGCTGGGGAACCATGAACAGAGCAGGAGCAGAAGCGTTCCTATTGCACAGCCGGCTGACCTGCCTAGATGTCGCCGCGGGCTTCCTCACGGGTCTTCCTCGCCTTCCATCGCTGACAGCAGGTAAGTAATGATGTATTTTTCAGATACCCTGACATTACCCGGCACCGGGTATTACCTGGCGCCGGGCCCACTTCTCAGTTGCCGGATCCGGGTAATTTCCAAGTAACTGAAAATCCGCCGGGTAACGCCGGGTACCGGGTAATTCCAGGTACTCGGTACATCGTTATTCCACGGGCATCCCTAAAGGGTTCTCTGCAATTTTCAGGTCATTTGAAAATGGTACCAAATACAGACGAATTTACAATGCATCTGATCTAAGACGTGCTATTAGAGAGGGTTGGGGTTCCTTACAATGCATCTGATCTCAGACGCGCTATTAGAGAGGGTTGGGGTTCCATACAATGCATCTGATCTAAGACGCGCTATTAGAGAGGGTTGGGGTTCCTTACAATGCATCTGATCTAAGACGCGCTATTAGAGAGGGTTGGGGTTCCTTACAATGCATCTGATCTAAGACGCGCTATTAGAGAGGGTTGGGGTTCCTTACAATGCATCTGATCTCAGACGTGCTATTAGAGAGGGTTGGAGTTCCATACAATGCATCTGATCTAAGACGCGCTATTAGAGAGGGTTGGGGTTCCTTACAATGCATCTGATCTAAGACGTGCTATTAGAGAGGGTTGGGGTTCCTTACAATGCATCTGATCTAAGACGCGCTATTAGAGAGGGTTGGGGTTCCTTACAATGCATCTGATCTCAGACGTGCTATTAGAGAGGGTTGGAGTTCCTTACAATGCATCTGATCTCAGACTCGCTATTAGAGAGGGTTGGGGTTCCTTGCTATGTATCTGATCTCAGACGCGCTATTAGAGTGGGTTGGGGTTCCATACAATGCATCTGATCTAAGACGCGCTATTAGAGAGGGTTGGGGTTCCTTACAATGCATCTGATCTCAGACTCGCTATTAGAGAGGGTTGGGGTTCCTTGCTATGTATCTGATCTCGGATGCGCTATTAGAGAGGGTTGGGGTTTCTGCAGAATTTCACAATCTAAGTATAGGGTTCCTTAACCCAACGGAGCGCATACTTTTGCAGCTGCGCCCCCCTGCCTTCCCTTCGCTAGTGCTCGCGCCCCCTCCCTTACCTTGATGCGGAGTCAAATGATGCCGCGGGGTCATATGACGTCACACCATGTGACCCGCAGCGTCATTTGACGCGTGATGTCACATGACCCGCTGCATCATTTGACGACGCGTTGCCATGGACACGTGTGACGCCGGCAGAGTCAAGGTAAGTAATAGCGTTGCAAAGGCCTCATGCGATCCCCGGCATTTAATTTGAATGCCCCGGGAAAGAGTGCCAGGCGCCTGCAACTGCCCGTGCCCCCCCCCCCAGGAAAATCTCCCGTCCCCCCCCTTTGCGCACCGCTGCCTTAACCAACAAAAAGGTTGATAACCACTTGGTTAATCACAGCAATTGGCAAGAAAATTGCAGTCATGTTTGGAAATTCATGTTGAAGTTAATTTTGAACAATGTAGCATCTTTTCTAACATTTATTTGTAACACATTCTTTATTCATGAATGTGACTATGTGTTACAATTCACTCTACATCATTCTGCTGTTACAGTCACACTCTTACTAAGGGGCCTAAGCAGTAAAGTCTGATAGAAATTATCGGCAGGGTTTGGAACTCGCCATGTTTTTGCCGAGTTGCTCTCACGGTATGCAGAAAGGCCCGAATATCAGTGAGAGCAACATTTCCAAACATGGTGAGGTGCCGGCGGTGATAGGTCCCGGCGACTTGTACCTGCTGCAGAGAGATCCTCCTCTCTGCGAAAATGTCGCCGAAAAGAAAAATATTTTGTATTGTATGTCTTTATTTATATAGCGCCAACAGTGTAGTAAGCGCTTCACAAAGAATACAGTACAGGGAATTATAATAATACAATAAGTGCAGCAAAATCAGACAATAGGAAAGGAAATCCCTGCCCTGAAGAGCTTACAATCTAAGAGGTTTGATGGGGAACTTACAGAGACAGCAGGTGAGGGAATAAGTGCTGTAGATGGCAGTGCTTGGTCACAATGGGTGGTAGGAGTGACTGAGTGTGGGACAGTAACCATGAGTGCAGGCTATTGGGATGTTTGATTTGTGGGGCAAGTTTTAAGGTTAGTCAAATAACTTAAGGGTTAACACAATTTACAGGGGAAGAGATGACAGGGAGGCATGGGTGAAATCAGGTGTGTATGTCTGGCTACAGGCTTAGGGGAGATCCCTAGCAACAGGAAGGAGTAGATAGAGGGTGTGAATAGAGGATTTGTGTGGGTGTTTTTTATTGGGAGAGAGGTGTATAAATAATGGTGCAGTGGGGAGTGGGGAAGTTGTCGAGGACAGAGACGTTTACCAAGAAGTGAGGAAACAGTAACAGAAATAGCAATAGCGAGGGCATAGTGAGATGCAGGAGGAGAGGTTCCAAGTTATTGCAGGATAGGAAGAGTACAAAGAATCACAGCTTTTCGAATGTTAAGTTCTCACAGTTGTAAAGTTGTTGTGCAGAGTCCCGATCTTCCTCCAAACTTCACCTCCAATTTTAACTCCAAAATTAACTCTGCCACACACTTTAACTGGGACACTTAAGATGGGTCACAGCCATATGGCTTCACAACCAAGAAAGTCTGTCTTAAATACTCTATTCACATGCAATTGAATAACAATTAATTTTTACATTTAAATTTTATTCCTAGGGTAGATGAGCAGGGGGTCTCCGGAGAAGAACCACGTCCGGGAACCCCTACTTCCTGAGATACAGGCCCTGTTATGGGGTGCTGGTATCACCTATGCATGGAGATGTCCCGATCACGTGACGCGGGATATTTATATGGCAGGGATACCTACACCCCATAACGGGGTTCGGCAAAAAAAAGTAGAGTTTTGCTCTTATCGCCAGTGTAACAGGGACTTATCCCTGTTCAGATCTTGCCTCTAATCCAGCACTGTGCTGGTTAATTGCATACCAGCAATTAACCAACTCCACCTGGCTGATTAGAGCGCTCTCAGAAATAGCCTGTTCTGAGACAGGAAGGAGGATTCCTTAGTCTCACAATTGGGGCTGACCCAGGAAGGACAGATGTCTTGAGCTGCAAAGAGACTGCAGGCTGGCAGCAAGACAAAGAGGAGCAGACCTGTATACCTGGACAGACATTGCCTTAGCACACAAGGGTGCTGACCAAGGAGAGCAGAGAAGCCTTCCCCTACAGCTACAAGAAACAGATAAGACTTTCTTATGGGACTGTTGTATATCTGTATAAATGTATATATATTTGGGGCTGTTAATTATCTTAGCTAACCACCCAGTTAGAGAGGACTGGACTACATGAGTAGATATTCTCCAAAGTGGAGTAGGTTTTCTTTTTGCTGTGTTAAAGGGACAGGCGCAATAAAGCCTAATTTTAGTTGCACTTTAAACGGTCTCCATTGCGTACCTCTGAACACGTCTCTTACATATAGTTTCAGAAATGGGATGAGAGGTGGCCCTTGAAATTCAAAGGGGCCCCGGAGATTGCCTGTGAAATGTTTTGTGCTTTTGCCTGCATAAGTTCATGCAAACTGTCTGAGCAACAAAACCAAAGAATCACATGCAGCAGTGACCAGAATTAAAGGGCTACACATCCAGACAGGAAAACTACACTGCACTGAAGAAAGCCACAAAACCACAGTTGGACTGTGAGGACTGCGACAGACGGTGACCCACACAAGGGACTGATGCTGTGACCAGATTCTACCCCACCACTGGTGAAAGAAAAGAAAGGGAGAAAAAATCCTGGGAATTTTAAATGGCTGCCCAGCTGAAGTCAAATACAGACTCTGCAAGAATGGGGAAGAAAATGTGTTCCTGGTGTAAAGAGCCCAGCCATACGGAGCAATGTCCCTTCAGGCCGTATTCAGATGGTGAGGAGGGCCTCTTCGTGGCCCCAGAAAAGGGCAGCAGCCAGAGGACTATTTTTTTCAACGAGCCAAGGAAGTGCAGCAGCAAGCAATGCGCTGTGGACCCACAGAAGGTACAGAAGTTTTACTTAGCAACTGCACATCCAGTATCACTGATGAGAAAGAATGCGTGCCCAGTACTGCTGATGTTGTAAAACATACGAAAGTAAAGAAGAAGAAAAAGTCTACAGAGATGCCTGTGAGAGCTACGAACTGTACAAGCAAAGTCTGCCCACCTGTAGGACTACCACAATTTGGGGTTCTAGCGAATACAGTGACAACAGCTGCAATAGCGTGTTCTGAAGTCAGGAAGAAAAATACACCTGATAGCCCCAAAATGGAGGACAAGATCTGGCGTTCCTGTAATGAATCCTACCCCACGGAAGAGTGGCCCTTCCAGTCCAATAAGGAGGTTTACATCTCTTATGGGGAACCCGAACTGAGTCACACCCACAGAACACCCCAAGAATGGTGGGGGTGCCTGAACTCGGTATGAACTGAAAAGACCGCTCTCTATGATGACGAATGTGATTGGCAGGAGGAAGAGCGGGAACAGCAGATCGCTGAATATTTACGCCACCTAACGCAACTGCAAGGAAAACATGGCGGATACAGTGAAGCTGCTGAAGTTTCAAATAAAGACAGAGACCCCAGTATCCCTGATGGGACGAAGTCGTCAAAAACAAAAAAGCGGAAAAAGAAAAATGGGTCTTCACTTACCGTGGAAGGAACAGACACCTCTGCAGATCCAGCGGAGAAAAGGGGGTCCGAGATGCCCTGCAGCCTAGAGAAAATGGAGAATTCATCCCGCTGATAACAGAATATCCAGAGGGCCCAAGGCAGAAGTCGTGTACCCCAGAGAAGTGTCTCTTCGGTGCTAATAGTGAGAAACCCTCAACCAACCCTACCAGGGAAGTGGAGCCGGAACCAATGAGTGACCATCCCTTGACCAGCCCTGAAGATGCCCTGAAAATTGCCAGGCGTGACTGTGATCTGCTCCGGAAACAATTGAAACTGAAGAAAGATGATTACGCAGAGCTACAGAAGACTGTTCTCGCAATGTACTCTGAATCTGGGACCAAATTGGAGGATCTAAGGATAGATCTAGATACAGCAAACGTATCTAGATCTAGATACAGAAAGCGTGCCCGGAAGTTGGGCCCAGCCTCTGGTGCGCACCAGCCGGGGAGAGAGAGGCAGCAGCTGGGGGCGGCAACCAGAAGTAAATGGTAATTGTATTTGGGGGGTAAGGGTGGTGGTAATTGTAGGTGGGGGGGGGGGGGTGGTAGTGGTAATTGTATTGGGGGGTAGTGGTAATTGTATCTGAGGGTGTGGTAGTGGTAATTGTATCTGAGGGTGTGGTAGTGGTAATTGTATCTGGGGGACATAGTGGTAATTGTATCTGGGGGACGTAGTGGTAATTGTATATGGGGGGGGTGGTAGTAGTGGTAATTGTATCGGGGGGGTAGTGGTAATTGTATCGGGGGTAGTGGTAATTGTATCTGACGGTGTAGTGGTAATTGTATCTGAGAGTGTGGTAGTGGTAATTGTATCTGGGGGACGTAGTGGTAATTTTATCTGGCGGTGTAGTGGTAATTGTATCTGGGGGACATAGTGGTAATTGTATCTGGGGGGAGTAGTGGTAATTGTATATGGGTGGGGTGGTAGTAGTGGTAATTGTATCTGGGGGGTAGATCATTGTGTCTGGGGAGGTAGTTAAATTGTATCTGGGGAGGTAGTGGTAATTATATTTGGGGGGGTAGTGGTAATTGTATCTGGGGAGCGTAATTGTAATTGTATCTGGGGGGGTTAATGATTATTGTATGGGGGGTGGTAGTGGTAATTGTATCTGGGGAGGTAGTGGTAATTGTATTTGGGGGGTAGTGGAAATTCTATCTGGGGAGTATAATTCTATCTGGGCAGCGTAATTGTAATTGTATCAGGGGGGTAATGGTTATTGTATCGGGGGGAGGGTGGTAGTGATAATTGTATCTGGGGGGGATAGTTGTAATTGTATCTGGGGGTAGTGGTAATTATATCTGGGGAGTGTAATTGTATCTGGGGGTAGTGGTAATTATCTCTGGGGAGTGTAATTGTATGTGAGAGGTAGTGTTAATTGTATCTGGGGGGTGGAAATAGTTATTGTATCTGGGTGGTGGTAGTGCTAATTGTATGTGGGGGGGGGGGGAGAAGCGGTAATATTATCAAGGGGGTGTGGAAGAGGTAATTTTACCTGGGGGTGGTACTGGCAATTGTATCTGGGGCTGGCAATGGTTATTGTATCCGGAGAGGGGGGTGGTAGTGGTAATTATATCTGGAGGGATGGTAGTGGTAATTGTATCTGGGGTAGTAGTGGTAATTGTATCTGGGGGTAGTGGTCAATTGTATCTGGGGGCGTAATGGTAATTGTATCTGGGGGTGGTAGGGGTCATTGTATCTGGGGGGTTTGTAGTGGTAATTGTATTTGGGGGGGTTTGGTGGTAATTGTATCTGGGGTAGATCAATTATATCTGGGAGGCGTATGGGTAATTGTATCTGGGGAGGTGTGGTAGTGCTAGTGCAACACTTTGACAAAACGCTTAACCCAATTATATATTTACATATCAACTTAGACAACAAAGGTGCAAAGGGATAATCAATAGCTGAACATATAGACAAGGATTGTGAACAGCAACGATCATACAGAGCCCTTATAATATGCACACATTGTAAAGGAAAAGGTACTACATGTATAAGGGATGCTAATATCCCTAGGGATCACAGTATGGTAAAAGTAGCCCACAAGGTAGAGGCTGAGAGAAGCGTATCGAGGTACTTGGCACAGCCGATAAAAGAAAATATAAAAATGTTATTAATAACAAACATTGAGGATTGTGATATATATATATATAAATAACCCTGGCTGTGCTCAAAGCTGTGACCATGCAGCAAGCTTAAGCCTATAAGGAACCATGTTATAAATGGTTTTGAAGCAAAAGGTGGCACTGAGTGCTCATTTGCATGTCATTTCCCAGAATCCCTTGCTGCAGTGGAAGTGCTGTGTGCTGGGTGATAATGGTGAAAGGCGGGGTTGCAGACCTGTCTAAGACATGCAAATGAGCATACAGTAATATTTCCATTTGTTTATATAAATATATATATATATAACTGAAAATGTTGTTTGTGAGTCCCTGTAGACCATTTGATTGGTCCGTCGGTCTGCCCGCCCTCGCACGGCTCTCATTGGCCGGTGTGTCTCGCCCAACGTGTGTCCCGCCCCCCACAGCTCTCATTGGCCGGTGCGCTCTAACCCAGGGGTCCCCAACCCCCGGCGACACTGCTGCTGACGCCTGAGGTGAGGAAATGCTCCCTGGTGGTGGTGGCGCCGGATGTTGCTGTTGCTGCTGCTGGGGGGGGGGGGCTTAATTGAGACGTGTGTGTATTTGCCCCCTTCCGTTCCGTTTTTGACCCCCCACCTCCATTTTTGCCCCCCTAGCTCCGTTTCCCCCAGCTCCATTTTTGCACCCCTAGCTCTGTTTTTGCCCCCCCAGCTCCATTTTTGCCCCTCCCCAAGCTCCGTTTTTGCCTCCCCCCCAGCTTCGTTTTTGTCTGCCACCCAGCTCCGTTTTTGCCCATCCCCAGCTCCATTTTTGCCCCCCGCAACTCCATTTTTGCTTCCCCCTGACACACACAGTGACACACACACACACTGACACACACAGTGACAGACACACTGACACACACAGTGACTGACACAGTGACACCCGTGCCTTCTCCCCCCACCCCTGCCTTCCCCTCCGCTGCTGCCTCCCCCTGCCTTCCTCCCCTTCCTTACCCCCTTCCCGTCCCTGCCTTCCCCCAGCCCCTGCCTTCCTCCTCCCCCACCTTCTCACCCCCCGCCCCTGCCTTCCTGCCACCCTGCCCCCCTGCCTTGCTGCCCCCGCCCCCCCGCCCCCCGCCTTCCCGTCCCTTCCTTCTCACCCGGATTACAAAGGGACACCCTTTTGTCAGTACCAGACCTGGTGGAGACAGCCCGGCAGTTATAGTCAGCCATATAGTCTGATCCTCTTGGCTAAAAATCCTATTTCCCGCTCACCCAGCTTTCGAGTGGCATGCCTACTCCCCTGACATCAGCCGAGGGTCGAGCCCCTCTTTCTATTGGCTGACGTGGAGCGACTCCCCTTCTCTGATTTGCTGCTCCTTCCCTCCTCCGTTCTGGGAATAGCCCAGCGGAGTGTATGTAAGGTGCTGCCCAGGAGAGAGGAGGGCAACCAATTGGTATTCGATGAAGCTACGGGGGCTTTTCAAAGTTGCTCTGTTCGTTTTGAAGCCTGAAAAGGGTGCCAGACCTGTCTAAGACATGTGAATGTGCTCACAAGTGATATTCTTTATTGGCTATATGCTAACGTTGGAGGTTTTTTGTTGCCTTTTTCACCCACCACAATTTAAAATGTGTATGGTAAACCTGCCCAGCTTTGAAAATTGTAAAGCCAGGACAAGCAACCTCACACTGATGAGACCCAAAAGGTCCCAACAGCTGACTGTGCGTGGTTTGACTGGCTTTGCATCGAATCCCATGCTGTGCTTAAAAGCTGTGTGAACAACAGAGCAAGCGCCGAGTACACGTTTGGCGCTATATAAATAAAGACATACAATTTGCTTATAAGGGTTCCATGTAAAAATGAATTTCAGGCAAAAGATGACACAGTGTGCTTATTTGCATGTCATGTCCCAGAAACCCTTGTTGTAGTGGAAGCACTGTATGCTAGGTGATAATGTTGACGTGCGGGTTGCAGACCTATCTAAGACATGTGAATGTGCTCACAAGATATTATTTATTGGAGATATATATATCACAATCGTCGATGTTTATGTTATTAATAACATGTAATTATTTTCTTTTATCGGCTGTGCCGAGTACCCCTATATGCTTCTCTCAGCCTCTACTTTGTGGGCTACTTATACCATGCTTTGATCCCCAGGGATATTGGCATCCCCTATACATTACTTAAAGAGAGTAAAGACCGCTCGTCCATTCAATTTTAGATTATTATTCAGATAAGCAGGTGCTCAGAGGGGTAAATGATATCTGCGTTTTAACAGTGTTGATCAGAGAGATCAGAAAAGTAACCCCATAGCACCCGGCACTCAATGCTGTATATAATTACTCTAGACACCAATAGTCCAGTAGGCACAATTACCTATTTCAACAAATGTATAGGGGGTTAATGACCCTTGTACCAAGAAGTCCAGTGAAAATAACAAAGTTTTATTTGTCTAAATACTTATTAAAAACACATATATACACATCATTCAAAAACTATTAAAATACCCCTTCAGAGGTGGCTTATGGGGTTAATGGTAGTTCAGTCAACTATCTGTCATAGATAGGAACTCCAAAAACCTTCTTGCAAATATTATGACTGATCAGTGGTTTTTGTCAAACTGCATATTGTGGAGATAGAGGTTATATACTCCCTATGATGGTGTAGCTATCATATATCTATTTCTTGCCAGTTGCACTTCCCTCTGGTAGTGCTATATTCTCTGTCGGAGTATATATATGGGTAGGTAAGGCAATAGCAGAGTGACTGAAAATGCAGCTTATCACTATTCCAAGTGCGAGTTGGGCAACAAAATCACGTATATAAGCATGCACATAGGGACAAAACAGAAGGCTACAATAGTATCATGGAGCCTCCGTGATGCTGCGTAATCGCAGCTAGACCCGCGCTGAGTCTGTGTGCATGATACAAGCCTGTCTTCTCCGTGCAGCTAACCACTGAATGTCGCCACCTCTGATGACGTCAGCGAGTGACGCCTATTCCCGACGACCGTTTCACGTAAGGCTACGCTTCTTCAGGGGAACTGGGGAACTACCATTAACCCCATAAGCCACCTCTGAAGGGGTATTTTAATAGTTTTTGAATGATGTGTATATATGTGTTTTTAATAAGTATTTAGACAAATAAAACTTTGTTATTTTCACTGGACTTCTTGGTACAAGGGTTATTAACCCCCTATACATTTGTTGAAATAGGTAATTGTGCCTACTGGACTACTGGTGTCTAGAGTAATTATATACAGCATTGAGTGCCGGGTGCTATGGGGTTACTTTTCTGATCTCTCTGATCAACACTGTTAAAACATCCCCTATACATGTAGTACCTTTTCTTCACAATGAGTGCATAAGTGTGGTAGTTGTTATTGTACTTGGTGGGGGGGGGGGGAGGGGTTGGTAATGGTAATTGTACCTGGTGTGGGTGGTAATGGTAATTGTATCTGGGGTGGTAGTGGTAATTGTATCGGGGGGGTAGTGGTACTTGTATCTGGGGGGGGTAGTGGTCATTGTATCTGGGGGGGTAGTGGTAATTGTATCGGGGGGGTAGTGGTAATTGTATCTGGGGGGGTAGTGGTAATTGTATCGGGGGGGTAGTGGTAATTGTATCTGGGGGGGGTAGTGGTAATTGTATCGGGGGGGTAGTGGTAATTGTATCTGGGGGGGTAGTGGTAATTGTAGCTGGGGGGGGGTAGTGGTAATTGTATCTGGGGGGGTAGTGGTAACTGTATCTGGGGTGGTAGTGGTAATTGTATCTGGGGCGGTAGTAGTGGTAATTGTATCTGGGGCGGTAGTGGTAATTGTATCTGGGGGGGTAGTGGTAATTGTATCTGGGGGGGTAGTGGTACTTGTATCTGGGGTGGTAGTAGTGGTAATTGTATCTGGGGCGGTAGTAGTGGTAATTGTATCTGGTGGGGTAGTGGTAATTGTATCTGGGAGGGGTAGTGGTAATTGTATCTGGGGGGGTAGTGGTAATTGTATCTGGGGGGGTAGTGGTAATTGTATCTGGGGGCGTGGTAGTAGTGGTAATTGTATCTTGGGGATAAGGGTAATTGTATCGGTAGGGGGTGGCAGTAGTAATTGTATCTGGGGGTTGTGTAGTGGTAATTGTATCTAGGGGTTGTGTAGTGGTAATTGTATCTGGGGGTTGTGTAGTGGTAATTGTATCTGGGGCGAAGTGGTAATTGTATTTTGGGGTGGTATTTGTGATTGTATCTGGGGGGTAGTGTGGTAATTGTATCTGGGGGTGTAGGGGTGTCTGTATCTGGGGGGGACTGTAATGGTGTCTGTATTTGGGGGGGTGTAGTGGTAATTGTATTTGGGGGGTGTAGTGGTATCTGCATCTGGGGGGTGTAATGGTATCTGTATTTGGGAGGGCAGTGTTTTTTTTATTGGGAGGATATTGTGTGTATTGTGGGGGGTGTAATTATTGTGGGGGGATGGTTGTGTGGGCAGTTTGTGTGTGTGTGTTTGGGGGGGGCGGGGGATTGTGGGGTTATATGGGGGAATTATGCGTGTATGTGGCCAGGAGAGGATTGGGAAATCAGTGTGATGATTTAGATGGGGTAATTGAGTGATAGTGGAGGGGGGGGGGGATAGTGAGAGGAGAGAGGTGGTGTTAGACAGGGAGGGGGGAGGCATCGACATGGGGGGGTGGTCAAAACTTTAATCCTGGGCCCCAGGAAATCTGTTGGCGCCCCGCTTTTATCCATTAATAATATTATAATTCACTGTAGTTTATTGTGATCTGTGTATGATTGGGGCCATATACATACAGTAAAACTATACATGCACTGGGCAACTGGGAGGCAGCTCAATTCTCTAGTGTCTGCCACTGATAGGACCTGACATATCATGAATCATTTGTCAGCAGGGGTTCCAGAACTGGGCTGTCAGCTTCTTGCAGACGGTTGAGCTATTTTCTTATGGCTAGAAAAATACAATGGGCTGCAGGATATTCATTGGCCCCCAGCCTAATAGCTGCAATCGGTATCTACTGACTCGCTGGCCTCATTGAACTACCTACAGTATGGTAAGTGAACACCTGTTGCATCTTGTTCAGGCTTAAATCGGTATGTAGATAAATATAGAGCAACCATATTCCTGCATCGCACTATTGTCATGTTCGCACAAGGTCTCTTGAAGAATCCTCTATATTAGCTGTTGTTTGGGTTTCTTTCTGCATGCGGTCAGCTAAATCTCTAGCTCTGTGGTGGCAGCATTGGTGCGAGAGCTAAAGGGAAAACAGACGTCTGTGTCAGGAAACCTCCTCCCCATTGCTGCCTGCACTTATGGGACATGACTTCTAATTGAGCAGCCCCTTCAGCCCAGGAGAGAGAGAGCGAGAGAGAGATGGGAACAGCAGGCTAAGCGGTGAATCAAAGCCAGTCAGGCCTCTTGCTCTGCTGCAACTGAAGACTAACCACTGGGCCATCTGGCCGATCCCATGACTATTTTCTGAGCCAGTAATCTGTAACTGATTACTTTTCAAAAAGTAATATAACAGGCAACCCAGATAGCAGATATTTGACTTTTATTAGAGATCGGGTTTGTGACATCACCCAATCGAAAGGGTTCTATCTGCTGCTATCCAACACCTTTATGTTCTGCTCCAACAGGTGCCACAAAGACGGGCACTCATGTCAGTAACTGATTGGTTCAGGCGCTTTATGTTTATCCCATTGTCCCTGTCCCAAGAAAGCAAGGTTCATGTATTCAGCACATTCCTCTTATTATATATATATATATATATATATATATATATATATATATATATATATATATATATATATATATATATATATATATATATATATATATATATATCTATAGATATAGATATAGATATATATATATATATATATATCTATATCTATAGATATAGATATAGATATATATATCTTATTATTCTCATTATTATTCTCATTATTATTTTTCATTACTGCTGGGAACTCTCCGTTTGTGGAGGACACTGCAGCCATATTTTTTTTTTTAGCCCAAAACATATACAAGATACAAGCACATATCCCTGTAGTACATCATAAAAATAAATATATGCAGGGGCGCCCACAGGGGGGGTCTGCCGGGGTTGGTGTCCCAGGCCCGCTGGCTGGTTGGCCCTGCCGGCGCTGCACATTTCCCCCCGAGCTCTGGCCACTCCCTGCTGCCGGTCACGGCCAGGCCCAGACTCTCAACTGCCTATAAGGCCCGGGCCATAGAGGTGTGGGGAGAACAGAGGCGCGCTAACGCTGAGGCTCGCCTGCTTCAGTCAGCGCGATTGCACAGACTTGCAGGCGAGCCAGCGTGCGCGAAGGGAGCCGGGGGGAGGTGGTTGGAGGCGGGGCAGTGACGTCGCTGGGCCAATCGCCTGCGACGCACTGACGTCAATGTCACTGCGCCGACATCACGGCGCCGTGACGTTGACGCTGCTGTGCAGTGATTGGAGGTTTTCAGCCGACAGCGCGCTGAAAAACAGCTTGGCGCTCGGCTGAAACCTCCAACGCCTCAGCACGCCTGCAGACGCTCGCGTGAGCCCCCTCTCAAGGCACGCCTCAGCACGCCTCAGCACGGCCTGTCCATCTATGGACGCAGCCTAAGCCTCTTCCTTTCTCTGCTCCACGCACCGAGCTTCCACTGCCGGCGTGCGACGGGGCCCGGCCCGGTTGGGGGAAATCTGCAGCGCTGGCCGGGCCCCCCGCAGACCCCGGGCCTGGCCTGACTCAAGGCAAGTCTGTATTTGTATATGTATTGGGGGGCCTGGAGGTATTTTTATATGTATTAGGGGCCTGGAGGTATTTTTATATGTATTGGGGGGCCTGGAGGTATTTTTATATGTATTGGGGGGCTTGGGGGAATTGTTATATGTATTGGGGGGCTTGGGGGAATTGTTATATGTATTGGGGGGCTTGGGGGAATTGTTATATGTATTGGGGGGCTTGGGGGAATTGTTATATGTATTGGGGGGCTTGGGGGAATTGTTATATGTATTGGGGGGCTTGGGGGAATTGTTATATGGGTTGGGGTATTTTTCATATATATTGGGGAGGGTTGTCTTTTTATATGGTGTGTGTGTATATGGAGGGTTATATGTATTGATTTTTTTTATATGTATTGGGTAGGTGGGGTTTTTGTATGCATTTGGAGGATGAGGAGAAGTTGTATATATTTGGGGGGTGGGGATTTTTTTTTGTATGTATTTGGGGTGGGCAGTTTTTGTATTGTATTGTATGTCTTTATATATATAGCGCCATTAATGTACATAGCGCTTCACAGTAGTAATACATGTGGTAATCAAATAAATAACAGATAATATAAATAACAGATCATGGGAATAAATGCTTTAGACATAAAAGTAACATTAAGGAAGAGGAGTCCCTGCTCCGAGGAGCTTACAGTCTAATTGGTAGGTAGGGAGAACATACAGGGACAGTAGGAGGGAGTTCTGGTAAGTGCATCTGCAGGGGGCCAAGCTTTATGTATCATGTATTCAGAATATCCACAGTGCTATTCGTATGCTTCTTTAAGCAAGTGTGTCTTAAGTTGGGTCTTAAAGGTGGATAGAGAGGGTGCAAGTCGGGTACTGAGGGGAAGGGCATTCCAGAGGTGAGGGGCAGTCAGTGAAAAAGGTTTAAGGCGGGAGAGGGCTTTAGATACAAAGGGGGTAGAAAGAAGACATCCTTGAGAAGAACGCAAGAGTCTGGATGGTGCATAACGAGAAATTAGGGATGAGATGTAAGGAGGGGCAGAAGAATGTAAAGCTTTAAAAGTGAGGAGAAGAATGGAGTGTGAGATGAGGGATTTGATCGGAAGCCAGGAGAGGGATTTCATGAGGGGAGATGCTGAGACAGATCTAGGAAAGAGTAGAGTGATTCTGGCAGCAGCATTTAGGATAGATTGTAGGGGAGACAGGTGAGAGGCAGGAAGGCCGGACAGCAGGAGGTTACAGTAATCAAGACGGGAGAGAATGAGGGCCTGAGTCAGAGTTTTAGCAGTCGAGCAACAGAGGAAAGGGCGTATCTTTGTTATATTGCGGAGGAAAAAGCGACAAGTTTTAGAAATGTTTTGAATGTGAGGGGCGAATGTGAGAGAGGAGTCGAGTGTGACCCCTAGGCAGCGTGCTTGGGCTACTGGGTGAATGATTGTAGTTCCAACAGTAATGTGGAAGGAGGTAGTAGGGCCAGGTTTTGGAGGAAGTATGAGGAGCTCTGTTTTAGCCATGTTGAGTTTAAGGCGGCGTAGGGCCATCCAGGATGATATAGCAGAGAGACATTCAGAAACTTTGGTTTGTACAGCAGGTGTAAGGTCAGGTGTTGAAAAGTATATTTGTGTGTCGTCGGCATAGAGGTGATAATTAAACCCAAAAGATGTTATTAGGTCACCTAGAGAGAGTGTGTACAGAGAAAAGAGAAGAGGTCCCAGGACAGAGCCATGGGGTACCCCCACAGAGAGATCAATAGAGGAGGAGGAGGTGTTAGCAGAAGAGACACTAAAAGTACGATGGGAGAGGTAGGATGAGATCCAGGATAGAGCTTTGTTCCGAATACCTAGAGTATGGAGAATGTGGAGGAGAAGAGGGTGATCTACTGTGTCAAATGCTGCAGAGAGGTCGAGTAATATGAGCAGAGTGTAATGACCTCTGTCTTTGGCAGCATGGAGGTCGTCAGTTATTTTAGTGAGGGCTGTTTCGGTGGAGTGAGCAGTGCGGAAGCCAGATTGTAGAGGGTCTAGGAGAGAATAGGTGTTGAGAAAATGGAGCAAGCGAGAGAATACAAGACGTTCAAGGAGTTTAGAGGCAAAAGGCAGGACGGAGACAGGTCGATAGTTAGAAAGACAGGTAGGGTCAAGCTTGCTGTTTTTGAGTAATGGTATATTTTTGGTATATTTATCTTGTGGGGGGAATTGTGTAAGGGGGAGGGAATGAGTGAGTGTGGGGTAATTGACGGAGGGAGAGGAGAGAGGGAGTGAGTGAGGAAAAGAGGGAGTAAGAGTGAGACGCAGGGGAGATAAAGACATGCGAAGCGGGAGAGTGAGAGGGGGTGAGATGGAAGGGAGAGAAATACATGGGAAGAGGGGGAGTAAACAGAGGGAGCTCGTGAGATGTGAAATGGGGGGGGGGGGGGGGGCGGCTCGCAATACCGCCGACACGGGGAGGGGCCCTGCTTAAAATATTTGTCCTGGGCCCCAAGATTTCTGTTGGCGACCCTGAATATGTGTTACTTGTACTACACATGACACCTGAGTCTCACTGATTTTCAGCATAAACAGTCTCAGACATCATTAGAGTCTCACTGATAAAATCAGCACGTTCCCATTAGAAAGCCATATTGTAATCCCTTCTCTTGCATCTCACTGTTTTCTGTTCTTAGAGGTTGACATATCTGCTGTGCAGAGCCCCAGCAGCTTCAATGGAAAATGACTAACAAATAAAGTGCCAAAATAAACTTTCAGAGATTGACACTTCAACATATTCTGAAAGCTATTTGTTCTTATTTAGTTCTGCACATGACAGTGTTAAGTAGCTCTTGCCTACAAAACTGGGTACATGGTATGCTTTTAGGCTCTTTGCAAACTGCACACTTTCATCCCTATTCCGCCGCCTGGGCTGCTCTCCTATCTCATAGCAATCTGGAGAAGAAAGCCTTTATTTAGAGTAGCATAGCTGCTTTGCAAAATTGTAAATAATGGATGCTGGGGGAATTTCCAAAAATTGATTGATGGGTCCTTATAAACTAACCTAATTAATTAATAGTTTCTCCTCCCTCCCTCTTCCCCCCCCCCCCCCGATTTCTCTACGTTAAAATAACCCCACTGCTTTCAACTGCTTCAAAAAGGAGAACGTAGAACCCATTATCAGGACTATCTCTTAGAAGATTAAGCACAGAGAAAAAACCCACCATAGACTGAGTTTTTCAAAGCACTCTCTTTTTCCATCTGCTTCCAAATCTACACACAAACCCACTGAATTTGCTTTTAGAAAGGCAGACGCTGATTTTTTTTTTTTGACTGATCGGAAGCTTTCAGGTTTTAACACAAAACTTTTTTTTTTTTTTTTTTTTACAAATGCATTTTTATTTATGTCAAGTGAATGATAGGCTGCATACCCCAAATAGCTGGGTTTTCGGTACAGTAGGTAGTGTTGAAAGAAAATGATCTCTAGTATAAGAATCCTATATGGATGTGTAATGTAACTAATGGGTTATCACTACCGTACTTGTTTTACACTTGGAAATCCAGAGCAGAACTACTTTTTTTATTTTATTTACAAACTTATGTTTTTGCTTTAATATTATTATTTTGGAGAATAAATACCGTACACATTTATAAAAAATGCAATCCGAAGAGCCTTGTTTCACAGTTTCACAGGTGACCACTGCTTCACATATACTGTACAGTAACGAGAAAAAGTTTGTGAACACCAATGATAATTAAAGAAAATTGCATAGTTTTTCCATGATAACCTTCTTGAATCAAAACCAGACTTTTCTTAAATATTCAATGGGGTTTATATTAATAAATTCCCTGCCTTTTGAAACAAAATGATGTATCAATTAGACAAACAATGAGTAATTAAGAGTCAGAGTATGTGAAAAAGTAAATGAAACTGGTTTTATCAGCTTAATTAAGGGGATTATTAGAATCAGGTGTTTAAATAATTAGGTAGGTCTTCAGCAGTGAGTTTAAGAGGCCCCACTCTATATAAAGATCAGAAACTTTGTGAGTTTGGTCTTCACCATACAGGTGTTTGGAAACACGTCATGCATCGATCAAAAGAAATCTCTGAGGACCTCAGAAAATCAGTTATTGATGCTCATCAGTCTAGAAAGGGTTACAAAAGAATTTCTAAGGACTTGGGGCTCCACCAATCCACTGTCAGTCTACAAATGAAGAAAGTTCAAGACCACAGTCACCCAGGAGTGGTTGTCCTACAAAATCTCTCCAAGAACAAACTGGCAAATCATCCAAGAGGTCACAAAGAACCCCAGAGTAACATCCAAGGATCTGCAGGCCACTGTCGCCTTTGCTAATGTGAGTGTTCATGACTCAATAATCGGAAAAAGAATGAACAAGAATGGTGTTCATATAAGGAGGAAACCACTTCTTTCTAAAAAGAACATTGCTGCCGTGTGTAACGCGTAGCTCACTACAAACGAAGCGCGACCGCGGTGCTGAGGTAGGGAATTGAGAAATGCCAACCCACAGCCATGCGGGCGCGTCAAGGATGTAGATTGGTCGTGCAAGCAGGATCAGGATTAGAGAGTGTAGAGTAGTCGTATATACTTGCCAGGTCAGGATTGTTGGGGTACTTTGCCAAGTTCAGGATTGTAGAAGAGCGGATCGTCGGAGTACTTTGCCAAGGTCAGGAGCGGAGAGAAACGGAGTCCAAGTAACTAGCAGGGTTCAGGCAACAAAGGGTTAATCAGGCAGACAAGGCAAAACAAGGTATCAGGAACAGAATGCAGCAAGGCACTGCGTCCCACTGACTATGCTCAGCAAAGGTAAGCTGGAAGGGCAGGGTATATATAGGAGGAGGCTCCAATAGCAAGCAGGGGCGGAACCAGGAAGTGAATCGTCATAGGCTGCTGGTACATACAGGTGCGTCCAATGATGCAGCCGATCAGGTTTGGAGGTTGCTTGCAGCCTGCACATGTCACAGGGTTCAGAGGGCGGGACTTGGAGTATGTGATACTCCCACGCCGGTTCCTTGAGACATCAGAGCGGGGGCGGAGCCTGGAACGCGCGTCACTGCCATGCTGGTGTTGTTTACCAACTGAGCAGGGATGGAGCCTACCGCATGCATCAGCGGGGAGACTAGACGAGCACCCACGACGTACAGCCAGATGAGGGACGCCGGAACGGCGAATCCTCACAGTACCCCCCCCTCTAGGAGCGACCTCCGGGCGACTCCATGAAGGCTTATCCGGAAATTTGGAATGGAAGTTACGGATCATCCTGGAAGCATGAACATGATGACTAGGAACCCAGGATCTTTCCTCTGGGCTGTAACCCTTCCAGTGTACCAAATACTGTAATGAGCCTGTTGAGAACTTTGAGTCCAGAATGGATTGTATTTCATACTCAGGTTGGTCTTGTACCATATGAGACGAAGTGGGAGGCGAATGAACCGAGTGAGTATTCTGGACCACTGGCTTAAGCAAGAGACGTGAAAAACGAATGGGATCCGCATAGAAGGAGGTAACGCGAGACGATACGCCACAGGATTAATCCTTTCTGAGATAGAAAAAGGACCGAGAAATCTAGGTGCAAACTTCATAGACGGTACCTTCAGCCTTATGTTCTTGGATGAGAGCCAAACCTTGTCGCCAATCTTGAATTCCTGAGCAGGTCTACGGTGGCGATCAGCCTGGGTCTTCTGCCTATTGGTAGCAGTCTTTATGTTTGCTGAACCTTTTTCCAAAGATCTTGCAATGCTTTAATCCTGTCGTCTGCCGCGGAAACCCCTGATGAAGATACGGAGAGAGGGAGTGTAGAAGGATGGAACCCGTAGTTTACAAAAAATGGGGATTCCAGAGTAGATCCACTTTGTGCGTTGTTATGGGCAAATTCTGCCCAGGGCAAAAGTTCAGACCAGTCATCTTGGGAATCTGAAACAAAACATCTTATGTATTGCTCTAGGGACTGATTGGTCCTTTCAGTCTGACCATTCGTCTGTGGGTGGTACCCGGAGGAGAAATGTTGAGAAATGCCTAGTTGTAGGCAAAATGAATGCCAAAAGTGAGACACAAACTGAGAACCCCTATCAGACACGATAACCAGGGGTACTCCGTGAAGTCGAAAGATCTCTCTGATGAATACATCGGACAGTTTGGAAGAATTGGGAAGACCTTTGAGAGGTATAAAGTGGGACTGCTTAGAAAATCGATCCACGACCACCAGCATCGTATTCATGCCCTTTGATACCGGTAAATCCACAATGAAATCCATGGACAGGTGTGTCCATGGTCGGTTGGCAACAGGAAGGGGCTGGAGAAGTCCTGAAGGAAGATTCCTGGGAGTCTTAGTCCTGGCACAAGTTGGGCACGCGGCTACGAAGTCCTTGACATCTTTCTGAATCCCGGGCCACCAAAAAGTTCTGGAAATCAGATCTAAAGTTCTCCTGGTACCTGGGTGACCAGTAGCTCTGGAGGAGTGGCTCCATTGGAGAACTTTCCTGCGGTGCGTAGGAGAAGTATACAGAAGACCCTCTGGAATATTGAGGTCTGCAGCGGTGTGATCTTGTTGTCATACAATATCTTTGAGAACGTTGAAGGTGGTTGCAGAAAGAATCCACTTAGCAGGGAGAATAGGCCTTTGTTGGTCCTCAGATTTATCGTCCGAAGAGAATTGTCGGGAAAGGACGTCAGCCTTGACATTTTTTGTTCGAGGCAGATATGATATTATGAAATTGAATTTTGAAAAGAATAATGACCATCTGGCTTGACGGGCTCCAAGACGACGTGCCCCTTGAATGTATAACAGATTTTTATGATCTGTTAAGATAGTTATGGGATTCTCAATGCCCTCCAGAAAATGTCTCCATTCTTCTAATGCTAATTTCACAGCCTGGAGTTCCCGATTCCCGATATTGTAATTGCACTCAGCGGAAGAAATTTTTTTGGACAAAAATGCACAGGGATGCAATCTGGATTGAGGATTCTTCCTCTGGGAAAGGACAGCACCAACACCGACGTCTGATGCATCTACTTCTAGGGTGAAAGGCAGTTTAGGATCAGGATGAGTAAGGATAGGGGCGGAGACAAATGCACTCTTAAGACGAGAGAAGGATTGAATTGCCATGGGAGGCCAAGAAGTAGGGTCAGCTCCTTTCTTGGTCAAGGCAGTAATAAGAGCTACCAATGAAGAAAAGTTCTGGATAAATCTACGATAATAGTTCGAAAATCCGAGGAACCGTTGAATGGCTTTGAGAGTGGTGGGTTGAGGCCAATCCAGTACCGCTTTGACCTTAGCAGGATCCATAGTAAGTCCAGTGTTGGAGATAATGTATCCAAGGAAAATGGTGGAGGCTTGGTGAAATTGACACTTCTCGAGTTTGGCGAAGAGTCGGTTTTCTCGTAGGCGAAGAAGTACCTGCTTTACATAGGACACATGTTCTTGTTTGGATTTGGAGAAAATCAGAATGTCATCTAAATAAATGATCACAAAAAAGTTGAGAAGGTCCCGAAAGATTTCGTTGACAAAATCCTGAAACACAGCTGGGGCATTACACAGACCAAATGGCATGACTAAGTACTCGTAATGTCCATCTCTGGTGTTAAAAGCAGTTTTCCACTCATCACCCTGGCGTATCCTGATGAGGTTGTAGGCTCCACGTAGATCCAACTTAGAGAAGATATTGGCGCCTTGTAGGCGATCAAAGAGCTCAGATATAAGAGGAAGAGGGTAACGATTCTTAATAGTGATTTGATTGAGACCCCGGTAGTCGATACAAGGGCGTAAAGAACCGTCTTTTTTCTTCACGAAAAAGAAACCGGCACCTGCAGGAGAAGTAGAGTTACGTATGAAACCTTTCTGGAGATTCTCAGTAATATACTCTCGCATGGCCTTGGTCTCAGGCATGGACAAAGGGTAGGAAGCCCCTCTGGGGGGAGAAGAACCCGGGAGTGGTTCAATGGGGCAATCGTACGGACGATGTGGGGGTAGTACCTCAGACTTAACTTTATCGAAGACGTCGCTGAACTCTGCATACTCCTTAGGCAAAAGTACCCTTTCCTTTGCCTCGGCCGGGGTAGTACCACAAATGCTACTGGATTTAATGATACAGTTCTTGGTACAAAAAGAGCTACACTGAATGGGATCCTTATTTAGCCAACCCACCTGAGGATTATGAATCTGTAACCAGGGAAGGCCAAGGATTACGGCTACGGAAGGCGTATGAATCACATTAAATTGGATGTCCTCCAGGTGATCAGTACCTGTCTTGAGATGAAGTGCCTGGGTCTCCAGAAAAATAAAGGCTGGCTGAAGCGGTCTTCCATCAATGGCCTCAAGTCCAATAGGTTTCTTCCTAGGTATGAGGGGGATATTGTGACGTTCATCAAAGCCTTGATCTATAAAGTTGCCCCCAGAGCCGGAATCGAGAAAGGCTTGGGTGGAAACACGAAACCCATTCCCATAGAGAGTGATGGGAAGAAGGATTCTAGAAGGGTTATCAACAGAAATAGGAGAGAGAGAAATGGTTCCCAGTGAGACTCCCCTAATTCTCATGGGAATTTCGCATTTTCCTGGCTTATTGGGACAAGAGTAGGCCAGGTGTCCAGGTTGTCCGCAATATAGACACAGACCTGCATTCAGGCGACGTTGTTTCTCTAATTTGGAGAGACTCATACCTCCCAGTTGCATGGGTTCAGAAGTATCCATTGAAGGAAATTCCGTCATGCTCACCTGGACCGGAGTGATTCTGGATGAGGATGATCTTCGGTGTACTCTCTCTGCTTTCCTTTCCTGAAGACTGTGGTCCACTCTGATGCAGATGGCGATACGGTCCTCCAGATCCGTGGGACGGTCGAAAGTCGCCAATTCGTCCTTTAGGGTTTCAGAGAGGCCCCGCCAGAATGCAGCAGACAAAGATTCATTATTCCAATCCATCTCTGCGGACACGGTTCTACTGCTGCGACACACTTTATTCGAGCAAATACCCAGTATGTACCTGGCAGATACCTGGAATGCGCCGCTCCTCACCTCTGACAAGCCCCGTTGCATTTGCCTTCCCAGCCTGGGTTCATGCCTGGCTGATGTGCGGCTGATCTGTTAAATGATAATGATTAGGATTTAATAGGCTGCAATGCTTCGCGTGTCTACCAGATGGCATAAATTCATGAATTGTAATGCAGTATATATATATATATACTGTGCAGTATTGCAGCCAGCGGGAATAAAATGC
The DNA here is from genome assembly GCF_040206685.1 of Ascaphus truei. Lineage (NCBI taxonomy): Eukaryota > Metazoa > Chordata > Amphibia > Anura > Ascaphidae > Ascaphus > Ascaphus truei. The sequence continues at coordinate 212,296,738 of NC_134485.1, read as the reverse complement.
TTCAATCGCTGCGTGGAAAATAACTCAATGCACTCGGGCAGAAAACAGTCACAAACCTCAATACACCCGGGTATGTATACCTGAATTCGTGGGACTAGCCGAGCTCGAATAAAGTGTGTCGCCAGTGTAAACTCAAGTGCATATTTTGCCACAGGACGATTACCTTGGGATATATAGAAAAGGGTAGAAGCAGCAGATACCTTGAGACCAGGCGTGTCGAACACCCTACGGAACTCCCCGGTAAAGGCTCCGATGTCCTGAGTGAGATCAGACCTTCGTTCCCAGATAGGAGAAGCCCAGGCAAGTGCGTCATCTGTGAGGAGAGAAATAACGTACGCCACCTTGACGCATGGAGAGGTGAAGCGGGAGGAGTTTATCTCAAATTGAATGAAACATTGATTCAAGAACCCCCGACATTCTTGGGGGTCCCCTCCATAACGGTTGGGCGTAGGTAACCGGGTTCGTGGAAGGAATGAGGAACGGACATAACTTCCCCAGGAGTGGCAGAACTAGGAACAGGCCGGGATTCAAGTACAGAGAGAGTGAGAGTTTTAAAATTCTCCTGGATAGTTTGAATATGATGGTCATAAGATGCAAGTCTTTCCTCAATGTTAGACAAAGTGTTTGCGTGCGTGCTCAGGACTCTTCCTACCTCAGCGGTGTCGAAGTTTGTGTGGCTGAGCATACTGTAACGCGTAGCTCACTACAAACTAAGCGCGACCGCGGTGCTGAGGTAGGGAATTGAGAAACGCCAACCCACAGCCACGCGGGCGCAACACATTTTTATTACATATAATCAACTTAAAATCACATTGATAAAATTGCAAACTTGTCTTGGAGGCTGTGAAGGAGAACTACCGAGGTCTGGTGGTGGCAGTGCTACGATTGGTAACTCATGTATTGCACATGAAATGCTGTTAACCAACTAATCTGATGTACGCAGATATAATACCCTAATAATATACACTTATATATTTTTACAAACTACACTATGTGCGTTTGCGCTGTTGTCTTTTTTTGTGTTTTAGAGAGTGTAGAGTAGTCGTATATACTTGCCAGGTCAGGATTGGAGAATAGCGGATCGTTGGGGTACTTTGCCAAGTTCAGGATTGTAGAAGAACGGATCGTCGGGGTACTTTGCCAAGGTCAGGAGCGGAGAGAAACGGAGTCCAAGTAACTAGCAGGGTTCAGGCAACAAAGGGTTAATCAGGCAGACAAGGCAAAACAAGGTATCAGGAACAGAATGCAGCAAGGCACTGCGTCACACTGACTATGCTCAGCAAAGGTAAGCTGGAAGTGCAGGGTATATATATATGAGGAGGGGCGGAACCAGGAAGTGAATCGTCATAGGTTGCTGGTACATACAGGTGCGTCAAATGATGCAGCCGATCAGGTAGGAGGTTGCTTGCAGCCTGCACATGTCACAGGGTTCAGAGGGCGGGACTTGGAGTGTGTGATACTCCCACGCCGGTTCCTTGAGACATCAGAGCGGGGGTGGAGCCTGGAACACGCGTCACTGCCATGTTGGTGTTGTTTACCAAGAGAGCGGGGACGGAGCCTACCGCGCGCATCAGCGGGGAGACTAGACGAGCGCCCACGACGTACAGCCAGATGAGGGACGCTGGAACGGTGAATCCTCACACCGTGTTAAGTTCACCAAAGAGCACATCAATAGATCCACAAGACTTCTGGAACTATGTTCTTTGGACAGACAAGTCAAAGGTAGAACTTTTTGGCCTCAATGAGAAACGTTATGTTTGGTAAAAGCCACACACTGCGTTTGAACAGAAGAACCACATCCCAACCATCAAGCATGGTGGTGGAAGTGTGATGGCTTGGGGCTGCTTTGTTGCCTCAGGACCTGGACGGCTTGCCATCATTGACACAAGCATGAATTCTGCATTGTATCAGAAGACGCTAGAGGAGAATGTCAGGCCATCCGTCCATGAGCTGACGCTGAAGCAAAACTGGGTCATGAGTTGAATCAGTTCTGTAAGGAGGAATGGGCCAAAATGTCTCAAAACTGACGTGAGAGTAGGGTTGCCTGTTGGCTTCTCCAAAAATACTGGACACACACGATAGAGACACACACATACGCGCTCAAGACAAACACTTGGGAGTGACGTTGTATTGTCCTATTGGTTGGAGCACTGAGGCTTTTTGTCTTTTGGGAATGGGTTATTCACAGATAATTTGACTTTTGCATTGTCATGTTCTTGTGATAAAATACATCAGCGGTGCGCAAAGTGGGGGGCGGGATATTTTTGGGGGGCGCTTGCAGAGGCCCTGCGCTCTTCCCCATGGCATTAAAATTAAATGCCGGGGGATCGCGTGAAGCCTCTGCAACAAACTTACTGGGGATCAGAAACATTGGTGTAATGCGTCGCCATTGCAACGTGGCATCAAATGACGCCGCGATGTCATGCGGAGTGACATCACACGGCCATCTCCATGGTAACGGGGTCATGTGACATCACATCACATGACCCCGTGGCGTGATTTGACGCCTTCAAGCAAGGTGAGGGGGGCGCGAAAGCAAGGGGGGAGCAGGCAGGGGGGCGCAGCTCCAAGGGTTTGCGCTCCCCTGGTATAGATGACCCTGATTCATAAAATAAACGTCTCTTCAAATTAGGGTTTCCATTTAGCTCTGCATGAACATCACCATCTAGTCTAGGTGTCTAAACTGTGGTCGGAGATCTACTAAATATTATTATTATTATTATGGATGGATGGAGGCTTCAAGGCAGCTTCATCCAAGTCTTGTTTTAAAACTCTTAGAGCAAATTGGTTTATCACACCACAAAGTATGTCAGTCATGTGAATCCTGCTAAGAACCCTGCAGCAAAGCAATGGTGAGCAACTTGTCAACATAGGGAGCTGCATGTAAAGTGTAAGGTTTCGCTTATAGTGCAGGCGACGTCAGGCTGCGGTTGCTGGAAAAATCAAATTGAGATGACTTCCAGCGATCGCAACCAAGCTGTCACTGTTATGCATTTGTTTTGACGCAACGTCGCATCGCTGTCGCCCTCACTATAAGCGCAGCCTAAGGGGTCAAACTGTGGCCCTGACAGCCTATGTAAAAAGTTTATGAGGTTTGGTGCTGTTTGTTTGTACTGAGATGTTTTTCATACTCTTATGCTATGTATAAAGTTACCAACACGTGTATGCTGAATGGTCTTTTGTAATATTGTGTGCTAGCATCAACTGACACAAAGTTGCAATATACGCAACAGAGTTCATAGAATAAGCTGCGTACATTTGATTCTCTCTGAATCAACAGCAAAGCAGCCATCTATGATGCTCGATGCATTCTGTAAATAAGGCTGTGCTTATAGTGACGGCGACAGTGACGTCGCGGCAAAACAAATGCATTGCCTCCGTTGCGTGTTTATAGTAAGCGTGATGCGACGGCGCAACGGCTTGGTAGATTTGAGATTATGCCTTCTCGTTTTCCTTCTGTAAGGAATCCGGTTCAGCTTTTGGTTATAGCCTTGCAGAACTGTGCAGTTTCTAGTTACTCCCTCTGGCAATCTATAAGCACCTGTGCTAGCTATCTCTGCTGCCCAAGCCGGTGCTCCGTCATTGGAGGAATTCTCACACACCTCCCTCCTGTGATTAGCTCACTGCCCTTTATATGATGGGCTTTGGCACTGAGTCAGTGCCGAGCATAACCCTTCACTGGATGTTACCGTGTTCAGCCACAAGCCTCTTGGCTTGTCTCCTTTGTGTATTAACCTTTCGAGTTCTCATTATTAGTTCCAGAGGCCTGCTGCTACTCTCCACGCAGAGGCCCGCGTTCCTGTGTTCCAGAGGCCTGCTGTTACTCTCTATGCAGAGGACTGTCTTCTCATGTTCCCAGAGGCCTGCTGCTACTCTCCAGGCAGAGGCCCGCGTTCCTGTGTTCCAGAGGCCTGCTGTTACTCTCAACGCAGAGACCTGTCCCGGACTCCTGTGCTGAAGAATTGGTTTGCCAGCACTGGTCCCTGCAACCTGCTGCATACACCTCTTGCAGATGTTGCTGTTTTCACCCCGTGGTCTGTTGCGCTTTCTCCTTCGCAGAGGCCAGCTGGAACTCCTGCGCTGAAGCATTGGTTTACCAGTGTTGCCAGGTGGTGTGCCCACTCCGGTCAGTCTTCCCTCACCTTGACCAACGACATGGGCCGTGGACGCCACTCGCGCAGACTCTGCTCCCGACCTGCAGCGATTACGCTGAAGCAGAGGGACCTGCTTGATTTCCTGTTGCTGACTCCCTGCTTGGACTACGACTACCCGGATATCTCCTCTTACGACTCTGGCTCGTCCAACGACTACGCTGTTTTCTCCCGTCCTGATCCCGGCCTGTTTGACTACGAACTTCGCACTCTTGACCAGTCTGCGCAGTCTAAGGTCGGTGATTTCATAACCCAGCCTTAGCCTGGAGATCCACCGCTTCAGCACAGGAACCAGGACACGGCCTCTGCAATGGAGAGAGAGCAGCAGGCCCCAGGAACCAGTGACAGCCTCTGCTATGGGAAGGGCAGCAGGCCTCAGGAAACAGGAAGCTGAAGTTACGCTGGAGATCCACCACTTCAGCACAGGAACCAGGAACATGGGCTAAGAACAAAGAACATAAAACAGCAATAAGGTGGCCAAGACAGGTGGCTGTGACAAACATAGAACATTCAAGAAAGATTATGCTCGGCAGAGAAGCATTGTGGGACAGCTATATTTAAAGGTCAGCGAACCTATAGCAAAAGAGGCGTGTGATAGCATTGCACTAATGACTGAACCCAAACTGGGGCTGCAGTAATAGCTTGCACAGCTTCAGAATATATCATGTAAGTATTCCAGGACTGCACAGGTCTGTAAGGCAAGGTAAGCAGTAAACCGAGGTGTGGATTCCTTACAATATCATTTTGCTACTCACTGATGAAGCACTGGCCTGGACTTCCCCCGTCTGGGAGCGAAATTCGGACCTCACCCAGGACATTGGACTATTCGCTCGGGAATACCGCAGCGTCTTTGACACACCTGGTCGCAAGGTAACTGCAGCTTCCTCTCTTTTTCACATTTCCCAGGGAAACCGTTCTGTCGCTAGATACGCTCTGGAATTTCGTACTATCGCCGCTGAGACTGGATGGAACAACGAGGGGTTATCAGCTGCCTTTTTGGCAAGGTCTACCTGAGACATAAAAGGACGAACTCATGGCACAAGAGCGCCCTACCGATCTTGAAGAGCTTATCACTATCTGCATTTGTGTGGATCAACGCTTACAGGAGAGAAGATCTGAAAGATCCCGCCATCGCATACCCTGGCTGAGAGCCTCTTCTCTTCAGGTCAGCCTTCCAGAATCCTTGCACCTTGATACCCTTGAGCCCATGCAACTAGGTGGTGATAAATTGTCCGCCACGGAGAAGCAATGCCGACGTAACGCTGGACTCTGTATGTACTGTGGCAATTCCAGTCATCTGGTACTTCAATGTCCCCACAAGTCAGGAAACGCCAACTCCCAATGAGGTCCAGGGGAATCTCATTGGGAACACTTTCTTTATCCCCTATCACAGCGAAACCACCTATCAGGATACTCCTTCCCGTTACACTCATCGGCAAGGGCTTCCAGGTTTCTGCACTGGCCTTCATGGATTCCGGGTCGGGAGGTAATTTTGTCGATCAAGGTTTCGCCGAAAGGATTAATATTCCCCTCATTCGCAAGAAATGTCCGGTGGGATTGGAAGCCATAGATGATCGACCTCTTCAACCAGCATTCATCTCCCTACAAACCATTCCCTTCTGCCTTCTTACCAAGGAAGAGAAAATAGAATTGTTTGAGGTCTACGCCGAGTTTTGCGATGTATTTGATAAGGCCAGATCCGAGGTCTTACCCCCTCATCCTTCGTTTGTCTGCCCTATTGATTTGCTCCCAGGCCTCGTCCCACTACCCTCAAAGCTGTTCAGCGCTTCCTGGGCGTTGCAAACTATTACGGCAGGTTTATTAAAAATTTCTCCTCAGTAGTAGGATCCCGCCTCTTGGTCACCGGCAGCTATTCAAGCTTTTGATTATCTGAAGAACGCCTTTGTTTCTGCACCCATTCTTACCCGTCCGGATCCCAAATTACCATTCACTTTGGAGGTAGATGCGTCGGACGTTGGAGCTGGTGCTATTCTTTCTCAGAGGAAGAACCCTCAAGCCAGACTCCATCCTTTTAAAAAAAAAAAAAATATTCGGCAGAACAGAATTATGACATTGGTAACCAGGAACTTCTAGCAATCAAATTAGCTCTGGAGGAGTGGAGACATTTGTTGGACGGTACAGAGAACCCTACCACTATTCTCACTGACCACAAGAATTTGCTTTATATCAAGGTCGCCCGACGCCTAGCATCTCGTCAAACCAGGTGGTCACTTTTCTTCACGCGATTCAATTTCATCACCTCCTTTCTCCTGGGTTCTAAAAACACCAAAGCCGATGCTCTATCTCGCCAGTTCCTGGTAGATGATAAAACCGAGGATCAACAGAAACATATTCTTCCGCCAAATACATTCTTACTGCCAATAAGTTCGATGCTTTGAAGGACATTGTTCAAAAACAATCTCATATTCCGGAGGATTTCATAGTCCCTGATTGTCATGGGAGAGGGGGTTTGGCCCGGTACTAAAGGGGTTACACCCCATTTGGCCACCCCCTGCTCTCACTTGGGAAGCAAGGGGTTAACTGGGCTGCGGTCCAGCAATGTGTTTTTACCCTGCTTCAGAATCCAAATGTGTATTCCCCTGTTTGCACCAACACATACACTGGTATTGATGCGGGAGGGAAGGGGTTAATGTTAATTCAGTGTCTATAGCCCTTTGTTCCCTTTTCCCGCCTTTTCAGGCTCCATTTTGCAGCCTTCCATAGGTCGCCATTGCAGCTCCATGCATTCCAATGGCGGATCTGGCGGTTTTGGGCCTGTTTCCAGCGAAGACCAGCAGGTGGTGTCCGAGTGGAGGAGTGGCGGTTTCCCATTGTAAGTCAATGGGGCCATTGACTTCAATGGGGATTCCTCGACGCTGACCTCCAGGAACGGGTTGGCAGCCATCCAAACCGCAGACCGCAAGAGCGGATACAATGTCTTTAAAAAGAGCTTTTATCACTGAGTTCAAGTTCAACTAAAATTGGCGTGGGAACCTTAGGTTCTAGGGCACCCAGAAATAAAATTATTTTTGCCCCTAGCCCCTAGGAACCCCCACACACGACCACCACCGGGTCTGAGAATGAGGGACCCCCGTAAAGGGTCGAGCTCAGCAGGAGGGTCGCGCCATTGACTCCAATGGCGGAGCGGAGGTCCCATTGAATCCAATGGCGGCGCTTGCCCATGCATTGCCTATGGCGGCACCGGCCATGAATTCCAATGGGGAAAAGCCGCGTGGCGTTAAAACGGCTAAGTCCGAAACTGTAATATGTGTAAGTCCATATCTCCGGTTCTGTGAGGACCACAGGGGTGGGATTTGGGTCGCATGTAGTCACTGTTCCGGCATGACAGCATGGCCATTTCCAGCCCTCTCCGAACAACCAGACGAAGTATGGGCAAATGTAAAGAATGGTGGTTTTCCTATAGACTTCAATGGCGGAGTTGCTCCATTGAAAGTCTATAGCGGCGGAGCCCATAGACTTCAATGGCGGAATTGCCCCATTGAAAGACTATAGCGGCGAAGCCCATTGATTTCAATGGGAAAGAGTGAAAAGCAGAGATTCATTTTTAGAGCGGAGAATCCTGCATTAACGTAATAAGAATTTTAACTTGTTATTTGGTATCTCCGGTTCTGGGGGTCGCAGAGAGCTGAAACTGGGCCACCATGGAGAGTCACCTCCGGCATGAGGGACTGGCCCGTTTCAGCCCACTGGGCCCAACAGAACGGATTATTTTAATATGTGAAGATATTAAAGAGTGTATTGTATTTTGGGTCTGGTATAAAAACTCAGAGCCCATATGTTATGTTAATGGTCAGGGAGAGAGACAAGTGGTCTATCATAAACTCCTGATCAAAGACTCCCCCACCCTGCTTTTGTATGCGAGCACAAAGGAATGCAGGACATGGGTACTTGATGTTAAGTGTTGCACTTCACACCTTGGACAAAGGGTATCCTGGCAAAGCCAGACTTTAAGACGCCAAGCTTGAGGGAGGGGGCCTGAGGAAATAAGCCCCCTGATTAGAATATTACCCACACTGTGGGCAGGTATTACGGTGCCCCTCAGGTGAGGTGGCAAGGAGAGATTGGGTGCAGGTAATTGTTCTCCAATGGCCTGCACTCAATAATAAAGTATAGGATTGGAATTACATATAAACCAGTGTCCATCCTACACTGGCGACACACTTTATTCGAGCTCGGCTAGTCCCACGAATTCGGGTATACCCGGGTGTATTGAGGTTTGTGACTGTTTTCTGCCCGAGTGCATTGAGGTATTTTCCAGGCAGGGATTGAAGCATTTTATTCCCGCTGGCTGCAATACTGCACAGTATATATATATATACTGCATTACAATTCATGAATTTATGCCATCTGGTAGACACGCGAAGCATTGCAGCCTATTAAATCCTAATCATTATCATTTAATAGATCAGCCGCCCGTCAGCCAGGCATGAACCCAGGCTGGGAAGGCAAACGCAACGGGGCTTGTCTGAGGTGAGGAGCGGCGCATTCCAGGTATCTGCCAGGTACATACTGGGTATTTGCTCGAATAAAGTGTGTCGGTGCAGTATACTCAGTGGTCTTTGTGTATTTTCGTGATTGCTGCATGAATTGCTAATCGTGTAACCTGATTACTTCATCATTCCAACCCTAAGTGTATATTTTGCCTGTTATTTGTACTATCTGTTGTGTTCATCTTTTTTAAGGAATAAACTCTAATTTATTATATCTAAGTCGTGTTCAGTTCAACCCAGATATATTTTGGTGTGTATTATTATAACCTATCACAAGTTACCGTGACACTGATGGTCGATTGTTTACCCCACCACCTCATCGGAAGAAGGTTCTTGAATGGGGTCATTCCTCTAAGCTTTCTGGACATCCATGTACTAGAAGGACGACTGATCTTCTGGTGACCGGCTATGCAAAAGGACATCAAGGAATTCGTTGCTGCGTGCCCAACATGTGCTCGGAATAAGACTTCCCGGAATAAACCACCAGGACTCCTTCAACCACTTCGCATACCGAACCGTCCCTGGACACACTTGTCCATAGACTTCATAGTCGAACTACCATTATCTAAAGGGACGAACACAATCTTAGTCATGGTAGATCGCTTCTCAAAGCAGTCTCATTTTATCCCACTAAAAGGTCTTCCCAGCTCTCCCAAATTGGCAGACATCTTTATTAAAGAAATATTTTGCCTCCACTTGGTACCATTGGTTGTAGTCTCTGATAGAGGATCTCAATTCGTGTCCAAGTTCTGGCTCTCCTTCTGCCAGCTACTGGGAATAGCACTACATTTTTCTTTTGGGTATCATCCCCAAACCAACGGTCAAACTGAACAAACTAGTCAGTCCCTGGAACAGTATATTCTGTGTTTCGTGTCTGATACTCAGGACGACTGGTCTGAACTCCTTCCATGGCCTGAGTTCACGCATAATAATTTACGCAATGAATCCACCTCTGAGTCACCTTTCTTCATTAATTATGGATTCCACCCTCTACTTCTACCCATCTCCACTTCTACCTCCGGGGTACCAGCTGCAGATGACAGAATCAATAATTTTCAAAGACTGTGGAGAAGAACTCAAGAGAATCTCAAGACGGCAACCACCAGACAAAAGGCGCAGGCGGATCGTCACTGTAGAAAGATCCGAGAGTTTAAACCAGAATACAAGGTGTGGTTATCATCAAAAAACATCAGACTAAAAGTTCCCACGCTGAAACTGGCACCCAGATTTCTTGGACCATTCGTTATTACAGAGAAGATTAACCCAGTCGCCTACCGACTATGTCTCCCGTCGTCTATGAGAATACCTTCTGTATTTCACACCTCTCTTCTTAAGCCAGTCACTCTGAATTCCTATTCTACCGGCTCTTCTTCACCTACTCCTCCTTGCCTCATACAAGGCCAACAGGAATACGAGGTACAATCCATCCTGGATTCCAGATCTTCCCGAGGATCAATCCAGTACTTGGTGCATTGGAAGGGTTTCGGACCTGAAGAAAGGTCTCGGGTTCCTCATCATCGTCTCCATGCACCCAGACTCCTTCGTCTCTTCCATTTGAGATACCCGGACAAGCCTTCCTGGAGTTGCCCGGAGGTCGCTCCTGAGGGGGGGTACTGTGAGGATCCGCCATCCGCGATCCTCGCGGCGCGTGCTCCACTCACCTACACCCACAATAGGGTGCCCTGCATCTTCTGCCTCCTGCAGCCATCTCGTGGACCAGCGAATGCCAGTATTCCTTCTAGGAGCGCGTGCGGATCACACTCTGCACTAAATGCCGTTCCTACTGGTCTTGCCTCGGCCATGAGATTCACGGAGCTGGTTCGCCCTCATTGGGCGAACCGCTCACGTGACGCGCTTGCGAGCGACAAAATCAAATTTGCTTGCTCTGCAAGCATCTAAGCGCCGAGCATGTGCAGGCACTTGCTCACCCTGCCGACACACATTGCCTCAATGTGTTTCAGAGCGGCCAGCATGAGCGCGCCCGCCCGCTCAGCGCCACCCTGGCCGAGGCCTAAAGGGATACACCTGTGCTGTTTCCAGCAGCGAACCACAGTCCATCTTACTCAAGAGTATGCATCCTCCTCATTGGACTATCTTCCCTATATATGCTCTGCCTGCCCTCTGGCACATCGGCTGAGCATAACCTTGTGCATGTGTGCTGTGATCACTACAGTCCTGCCTGCTGTCTATGCCTTGCCTGTCTTGCCTTGACTAGTGTTCCTGACCCTGCTTGCTTTTGGATTCCATACCTCTCCACTCCTGACCCGGCTTACCAACGACGATCCGCACCTCTCTGCTCCTGACCCTGGCTTACCCACGACGATCTGCACCTCTCCAATCCCGACGTTGGCTAAGTACCTGCAACAATCTGTACCTCTCCAATCCAGACCTCGGCAAGCATTACTGACCATCCTGACTTCTCCTACCACAACTCGGCTACATCGACCAATCTACACTCCAGACGGGCCCCCGCGGCTGTGGGTTGGTGTTTATCTAATCTCCACCTCGGCCTCGCGGTCACGCCTTGTGAGCACTCTGTTACAGGGTGGTGCACAGCAGGTAGTGAATATGACAACAAAAGCAGAAGACTGCTTAGTAATTATAGGCCGCAATCTTACCGTTCAACCTCTTAAAAAAAAAAGAAGATGGAAATCTCAGCAGACGTATTATTAAAAAGAACAGTTTGCATTCAAGCACTGCCCTGCTTGGTGTATTAATGTGCTCCTGTCACATGCATGTAAAACAAGCACACAAAAAAAAACTGTTCTCCTCATAAGAGCAGGAAATGACATGCTTCATGACAGAATGATCATATGTAAAAAGAGCACACACACAAAAAAAAACAATAGACAAGAATAGACCAAAACGTGTAAGTGTAACGCAATTGAATTTTGAAGGATCTATGGGAAATGTATGTCTCACCTGTCCATGGTTCTCATCACAATGCAGTGTTTATTCATCTGCTTTCCATGAATTCCTCAGAGGGTAAGGCCCAGATCCACAAACAGGAGGGGAGAGCTTTGCTAAAAGTCCTAAGTGGTATATACAGGTATACACTTGAGATGCATGAGAAATATGCTAATATGGATATCAAAGTATATTTCTCTGTGGATGCCACCTTTAGGTAAGGCCTACTTAACGCGAGTCCCGTTATTTCAGGCCAACGCGAGGCAGTGCTAACTTAACATGATGTTAAGCCTATGATATATATATGAGATATACTATGGCAGTTGTTTTTGCATATAATTAGCTTTTGAATAGGTGTTAACCTCAGGGAATATAATGTCTGTTAAGCATTTTAATGTGAATGCTCTGCTAATTGCACAGAGTTAACGGACGTTTGTGGATCTGGGCTTTAGACTATTCTGCATGCGTCAAAATGTCATTGTTGACAAGTGGCGTTTTAATTGATCTAGAGCTTTAGTACAGTATGTACACTGCAAGTCACTCTGAGCTTTCTTGTGTGTGAGTGTATTTGTGCATGTTCAGTATATATGTATTTATGTGATGACAACGATGTATACAGCTCTTTAATGAAATTTCAAATTAAAATTCCTATACTGCAGGGTTAAATGCAGCAATCATAAAAGAAAACAGCTGCAGCTGCATGTTGAAAAGAATCCCTGCTCGGAAGAGCTGAAAGATTAAAAATGACACAAAAGTTGTTACATGGATGAGTGCTTTCAAGTTATTGCAACGCCAATGTATATTGCTAAGAGGGATTGCGGCTGTAGACTAGACCAGAATCTACCAACTTCCTCCTTGGCACACCACAGCCAGGCTTTTTTATTTTGGGATACCCAGCCACTCACACATTCACATACAATATACATACATGTGTACTTGGTCATTCAAATGATCTGGTCTGTCTGTGCGTCCCTGAAGAGAGGGTTGGGAAACAATGGGCTAGAGTTACATGCCACAGGAAGTCAGCAGGAAGTCAGGTCACAAAGCTACAGTACATCAATCAGCTAGAAATATTATTAACTGAGGAGATAAAAGGAGAAGGGACACAGTGACCGAGTGAAGGAGGGTAAAAGGGATCAGAATATGTGTAGTGTGGAATAATGGTCAATGCCACCTTCTTGCAGCCACTATTTACTCTTCAAAACCCATTGCAAATACTGTCACAATGGTTTACTTAGTACCCCAGCCGTCATGCAAACAGCATGTGTTTTGTGGTGATTGGGGACTTGACGTTATATACGCAACAAGGTCACCAAGGTTATTTTCCACTGACACTGAGTGATCTCAGAAGGAGGAGATGTGTCTTAGATAAGGTGTAATGTAATTTGTGATGGAATGATAAAGCAGAAGGGAATAAGACATGGGAGTCAAGGATGTCTTACTCGTCACCTTGATACTATCTGCTGCACTTATAATTATAATGGATGGATTATGTAATGCACGTGCAAGCTTGTTACTATCCTCACAGGTTTATTATTTGTTTGACACAAAAATAGTTTCAGGAATCAGGAATTGCCACAAAAGCCAAAACATGTTAAGCCTGCAACAACATGAAGGTAACCTTTTCAGCAGGTCCCGACACTACCTGTTTTATACTGTGTCCTTTGTATTTCCTCCACTGCATACAGAAAAGCGGAAAGAAAACAATCATATAGCCAATAGCGTGGGATGTGTGACATGTATGCTGCGCCTATGGGGTTAACATTTAGAAGCACTATATGTGCTACGTGTGAACTGCTGTGCAGTTAAAAGATATGGAAAACAATCTAAAAAGTGCAAGAAAAAATATATACTTCCCAAGTTAATTGCTGCAGCAAAGGTTATCAGCACCTTTCTCCTGGGACCTGGGGGAATCTCCCAATGACTACTACTAATACTGTGTGTACCTGGACCTGCTGGTTTAAATAGGGGTGGGATGGGCGAGCTAAGAGGAGGGGCCACAAACCTTCTCAACTATTCACTCTGAGACATACACAATCTAAGGCTGCGCTTATAGTGCCGGCGACAGCGAGGCGACGGCGACGGTGACATCACGCTACGTCGCTGGAAAAATCAAATTGAAGTGACTTCCAGCGATCGCGACTAATCCGTTTTGAAGCGACGTCGCGTCGCTGTCGCCGGCACTATAAGCGCAGCCTTAGCTAGCTCAAAACCCTAGTGTGGGTATATATATATATATATTTTTTCACTTTTTTTAAAAAAATTGTTTCATTGTTTGTTAGGACATTTGTATGTTTTTTTTTTAAAACCAGTGTTAACTGCGCTGCCAAATTTATATATATCTATATATATATCTATCTATATATCTATATATATATATAGATATATATATATATATATCTATATATATATATAGATAGATATATAGATAGATATATATATAGATATATAGATAGATATATATATATAGATATATATATACACACACACAATGGAAATTATGATACATTTCTTCAATTATCAGACTTCATTTATGTATAAATTTGATTTATATATATAGTAGGCATGTCATCAAAATGTAAACACACATTAAGTATGCTATCAATCCTTTTATTTCTTCAGCTGAAGGTTTGTGCTTCAACCAATAGACGCAGAGATAGACCTGGATCACTGAGCTCTCAACATTCTATCATGTTACAGTATGTACCAAGACAGGTTTGCTAGGATGCATTTTTAATTGTGTTTTTAATGTTCAGCTTGTGGCTGCATCGGAGGTGAAAAGGTTGTTTACAATTGCAATCCGCACTGTTCATTTTTTGTTTCTCCTGTAATATTCATTATCTCAACCCTGGGGTCCAATGGAGATGACAAAAATATATATAGCTGGGGAAACAATATGGCAGAGAAGCAGTGGCCAAGCACACCGAAAACTAAGGAGATTAGTGAAGTGCAAAAAAAGGTAATTTAATGACTTAAAACGCATCCAACGGCCCCTGATGAAGGTGCTCTGCACGAAACGTTGGATGCTTGGATGACGTTGTAAGTCATTAAATGACATTTTTTGCACTTCATTGATCTCCTTAGTTTTTGGTGTGATTAGCCACTTCTTCTCTATTTTTCATGTATCTTGACCAGACTCTTTTTGCCTTAGCACCCAGGTCTACTACGTATTATCCCTTTAGACCCCAGCTAGGGGCATCCCAAGTTGCTGGCCCTGAGACTCCTTCTTTAGAAAAATATGGCAGCCAGGCTCCTGTAGGACCAATTGCATGAGGCTGATGTTTTTTTTATTATTATGCTGAGAATAGGGTTGCCAGATGGAGTCTCCAAAAATACCAGACACATTGGTGAAAGGTGCGACGCACTCGAGGCACACACCCACCCCTCCCCCTCTCCCCGCTTCATGTTGTTTCCTCCTCTCCTTGGCCCAACCCCCAGATTCCTGACCCCTCCTCCTGATTGGCTGCATTACCCAGCAGCAGTTAATCAGGATGGAGGAAGCTGCCCAGCCCCCTAGCAACAAGCCCTGTTCTTGCCCTGCTCTGGGAAATCCCTCGGCCCCCCAAACCGGTCACATCACTATGTCCAGAGAGGTAATACCGGCATACACATACATGTCCAGCAATAACCCTCTTTTTTTTTTTTTTTACTGGACAGAGTGTTCAAATACAGGACAGTCCGGTTCAATACTGGACAACTGACATCCCTAGCTGAGAAATGCTAATATCTCAGGAGGCAATGTAGAAAAAAGTGGTTCTGTGTGGGATTTCTGCTTTAATTTGCTTCCTTACATTTCATGCACACCGTCAGGCCAGTAAAGGCAATGGACCTTCACTTTTCGCACTAAGAAAAGAGAAAAAAAATGACGAGATGCAAAATGTGATACTTCTTATTATAACATGTTCGTCCCTTAACTACCGTCTAACTTCTCTGTTAAAGACTCCCCAGTTTGCAAGCTGATGCAAGCAATGCCCATTAGGCACAGAGTAGTTGAATTGATGCTACAGACGCAAGATGAAAATACCTCTCTAGGGGACAATTTACCTGTAGTAACTCTCTTGGCTTGATTTAAGCCGACACTTCCTGCCTGGGCCTCCTCAGTATAGAACCTTACACTGAGGGAATCTACTAAGACATCATTGTTACAAACAAAGAACAGACCGACATACAGAAGCTGAGGGGCAGTGTATAAACATTACCTCCTCTGTTCATTGGTTACACGTTTCTCTAACTCTTATCATTGCATGGCAACAAGAAAGATAATGTACCATTTTCACTAAGGAGTGCTATTCTATATGAGACTCTCTAGTGCAGGAAGAAACTTTATGACCCACTCAAATGAACGAGGTGTAAAGTGTCTGATGACATACTGTACAGGTGAAGCCAAGGGTATTGTGCCTGCTGGTGCCCTCCCGTGGGCAAGACGTCTTATCCCCGCCCTTTTCTCATGCCCAACTGGTTTGAAACAATAGCCGCTTCTCCCGCGTTGTGCAATAACGTTGGCTACATCTGTAGCGCCCCTTAGTAAATATGGACCAATGTGTTATCTTTAAAAGGGGGTGAAAAAAGTGTTTTTTTTTAATAATTATTTTTTAAAAAGGAGGAGTAAACAAAATGAAATATTGAAGTTGAAAGTCAGCACAATTGTCAGTGAACCCTTTCAGTGTCAGGCATTGAAGGAGTTAAACGATAGCAGCAGGGACACTGCAAGCCTGAGTGATCAGACATGTCTGGCTTTCAGTCACCTCTTTGATATGACAAATATATCCTTTGCATTTCTGTTGGCTTGTGAAGCGTGCCAATAGCTTCTTTGTTTTCTGCTTCCTTGATCTTTCTTCATACAAGTGCAGGTGAAAGATTGCACCAACAGAGGTTGTAGGGAAAACAAAACAAAAACAAAATCTGTACAGCAATTCACTTATATTATATATTCAAACAATATTTAAATCTAGATTTTGTATGACAACTTTTGTGTCTTAAATTTGCCTCTGCGTCATTAAAAAAATATTTAATGAAAAAAAATAAATAAATATATATATATATATATATATATATATATATATATAAAAAAAAAAGATTTCTACATTATGTAACACACACACACAATGCCTGCAATCTCATAACCCAAACCCACCACACCATATATATTTGTGCCGAAAGAAATGCTACTGGGATTGTGACCTCATGTATATAACAAAAGACAAAAAGCCCCAGTGATGCACCAATATGACAAACTATATCGTTAAATTCTTATCTGTCTTCTCCTACTGTAAGTGGGGGTCATTTTGTCAAATTCTTTGGTCAACGCATTTTAAGCCTGTAACTACAGGCATACCCCGGTTTAAGGACACTCACTTTAAGTACACTCGCGAGTAAGGACATAATCGCCCAATAGGCAAACGGCAGCTCGCGCATGCGCCTGTCAGCACGTCCTGAACAGCAATACCAGCTCCCTACCTGTACCGAAGCTGTGCGCAAGCGGGGAGACTATAGAGCCTGTTACACATGTGTTATTTACATCAGTTCGGCACGTATATGACAATTGCAGTACAGAACATGCATCGATAAGTGGGGAAAAGGTAGTGCTTCACTTTAAGTACATTTTCGCTTTACATACATGCTCCGGTCCCATTGCGTACGTTAATGCGGGGGTATGCCTGTATGCCCTTTTTACAGGTCCTAACACTACCTGCAAACCTTCTCTTTCCCTCTCTGTTGGAGAAAGAAGTTTTAGTAGACTGATCATTCACAGGTGCATCACAGACCTGCTTGTTTATTATATGATATTAAAATATTTCAAAAGTTTGAGTACTGTGAGGGCATGCAGTTTATTTAAAATATATGTGCTCAAAGTGTGGTGCTGCTGGTTCATATATATGCAGAAAAAAGAGGGGTGTAACCGGGCACTTCTACAACTAATAGGTTTTTAAACTGCAAAGTGCAACCAATAAAAACTAAGTGTTATTACCCAAATATATATAAATATATATATATATATAAATATATATATATATATAAATATATATATATATAAATATATATATATATATAAATATATAAATATATATATATATATATATATATATATATATATATATATATATATATATATATATACTGTCATTAAGGTTATGGTGGGTAAAAAAAGTGACAAAAACCCTCCACAGTAAAGCATAAAGCAACTGTAAATATTACTGTATGTTCATTTGCATGTCTTAGACAGGTCTGCAACCCTGTCTTTCCCCATTGTCACCCAGCATACAGCGCTTCTACTGCAGCAAGGGATTCTGGGAAATGACATGCAAATGAGCACTCAGTGCCACCTTTTGTCTCAAGCTCGTATTACACAAGCCAATCCTCAAGCCAATGCATGCCGTTTTAAACACAGCTTTTAGACAGAGGCTGGGATGAGATGCAAAGCCATTAGACCCACTCACATACATGTTTCAACCTTGATGAGTATCATCAGTGTGAGGCCGGTCTTAATGGCTAGAGCAGGTTTGAGACTAGACTAGGTAATCACCACTGTCATTAAGGTTATGGTGGGTAAAAAAAGTGACAAAAACCCTCCACAGTAAAGCATAAAGCAACTGTAAATATTACTGTATGTTCATTTGCATGTCTTAGACAGGTCTGCAACCCTGTCTTTCCCCATTGTCACCCAGCATACAGCGCTTCTACTGCAGCAAGGGATTCTGGGAAATGACATGCAAATGAGCACTCAGTGCCACCTTTTGTCTCAAGCTCGTATTACACAAGCCAATCCTCAAGCCAATGCATGCCGTTTTAAACACAGCTTTTAGACAGAGGCTGGGATGAGATGCAAAGCCATTAGACCTACTCACATACACGTTTCAACCTTGATGGGTATCATCAGTGTGAGGCTGGTCTTAATGGCAAGCAGGTTTGAGACTAGACTAGGTAATCTTAACCTTAATGACAGTGGGGATTACCTAGTCTAGTCTCAAACCTGCTCTAGCCATTAAGACCAGCCTCACACTGATGATACCCATCAAGGTTGAAACATGTATGTGAGTGGGTCTAATGGCTTTGCATCTCATCCCAGCCTCTGTCTAAAAGCTGTGTTTAAAACGGCATGCATTGGCTTGAAGATTGGCTTGTGTAATACGAGCTTGAGACAAAAGGTGGCACTGAGTGCTCATTTGCATGTCATTTCCCAGAATCCCTTGCTGCAGTAGAAGCGCTGTATGCTGGGTGACAATGGGGAAAGACAGGGTTGCAGACCTGTCTAAGACATGCAAATGAACATACAGTAATATTTACAGTTGCTATATATATATATATATATAGTCATTGGTATGGCAGTTAGCACTCACGTTTATGTAGAAGGCAGATGCTTGTCCCATAGCGTAGAAATAAGCGTGTAGAAACCAGGGGGATCCTGATAACAAATTGAGACAGCACACCGCAGATGTAGAAAAGAAAGTGTATTAAGAACACCAGGCAGCCAATGTTTCGGTCCTCGTTGAGGGACCTTCCTCAGGGCGGTGCCTTGAGGAAGGTCCCTCAACGAGGACCGAAACGTTGGCTGCCTGGTGTTCTTAATACACTTTCTTTTCTACATCTGCGGTGTGCTGTCTCAATTTGTTATCAGGATCCCCCTGGTTTCTACACGCTTATATATATATATAACAATGAAAAGAAAAAGAAAAGCGTCCCAACTCAGCACTCAAGTATACTCAGAACAAATATCAAAGAAAATTATGATTTATTTAACAGCACAAATAATCAAACATAAAATACAAAAAATATTAAAACAAACCCTGACATCCTCCTGTGATAGAATATGTATCAGACAGGGGAAATCCCCTATGAAGATACTGATGGACCCCTAATACCCATATATATATATATATATATATATATATATTATAAGAGAAAGGGCAGACCCCGTATCCACAAGACTGCACAATAAAGGTTACCAAGAAACTGACAATAGTATATATACACTGGATAGGCCAAAATAAACGATGAGAGCAAGAGAAAAAGAAGCCCAAAAAGACAGCACTCTGGTATACCGTTGGCAATATCAAAAACACTATTTATTAATTAGATGTCACAAAAAGAAATAAAAGATAGCACAGAAATTTAAAAAAAGGCATAGATTCCCTGTACGTAAACCAAGACAGTATGCTGACTACAGTGCCTGTCATATCAATAGGTAACACTGAAAAAAGCCAGGGAATACGGATAAGACTATCCCAAGC
Source organism: Ascaphus truei (assembly GCF_040206685.1). Lineage (NCBI taxonomy): Eukaryota > Metazoa > Chordata > Amphibia > Anura > Ascaphidae > Ascaphus > Ascaphus truei. The sequence continues at coordinate 212,276,941 of NC_134485.1, read as the reverse complement.
TTAAATACAAATCCCAGATACGCAATACATAGAGTAATGATAATGCGGCTTAACGGGAAAACAGTGAACAGTGTTACTCTAAGGCAGAGACGGAATAACTGAGAGTCAACCCCTAATACATGCATCAGCTGTAAGAAGATGGAGCCTAGTGACCTCACAGATGAATCAGATCTCTTCAGTAATATCAAGAGACTGAACATGGTTATAATACCAAACTAAGCTTCAAATAGCAAGGCAAAAACCCGTCCTGTTGTAGAGGCAAATAGCAAATGGAAATGATCCAAATTCAAAGGAGTACAGTCCTGGAGTGTGTATCAACGCTCAGTACTGTCCTGCACACACATGAGAAAATAACAGCACGCATTAAAGACAGCAGCATGGGTGAGTATAATTACGTATCCCGAGTAGTGTAGTATATCCAATGTAATATATATTGCTATATTGCACAGAAACAGATTACGAACTTTTCACTCACATTTTATACATATGTATCATTCATTGGAGAGGACTGGTTGACGATCCCTGGCGCTCTGCCTGTCTTTGCCTGCTACCTCCTTTGCATCCGCATACGTCACTTCCAGTGACGGCTCTAATTAGAGACTCATATATTTAATTGGATATACTACACTATTGTGAGTTCTCTTTGCGTTTCGAGAAAACACTGGATCTAAAGATACATACTTCAGAGGAGGGACCATTGCAGTGCTCCCATCAGAGAGAGGTGGATCTCTGATATGCTATTCTAAATAGAAGAAATCTGTGAGTGGGTCCAACAGATCCTTGTAGATAATAGTTCCCTTTCCCTATTGGCTACACCATTATTTGTATGTCTTTACTTCACATATTTTCCACGTGATCAACAAGCGCTCCCCTTACCTGGAAGACGAAGTTCATATATATGTGTAACGGCTGGACCCCCCTTGTCTGACCCACCCAATCTCACATTGGCCCGTGTGGTCTAACCGGTCCCCATTACAAGGTCGTGTGTGGTGGTGCACCTGCAAGTAACAGGACTCCTAAGTCTCCCGCTTGATGGTATTAGGGGATGTCATCAGGACAGGTAGCTGAGGTAGTGGGTGCGAGTCCAACTTACTTCATGTGCAGCGCCTCCACCTCATCAGGATCTGTGCTTCCGCAGGGAGATGGTCCTGGTGAGGAACTCCTTCTCGGTGGTGACTGCCACTGTTGAGTAATCTCACACTCACACAGTGGGGGTTTCTTTGAACAGGGCATCTTTATTTGCATGGTATGTGCCAGCTGCCCCTCACAGATAACAGCTCAGCCGCTCATCTCTTTGCAGCACTTCATTAGGAAGGTCCCTTTTCCCTAATAGAGCTGCTTTCCACCTTTACTCTAAAAGAGATTCCCCAGCTTCTCTGTCTGCTGTAATCTCCTTTCCTGAGCTGCTTTGTCTCTCTCAGCTCCTCTCTTGAGCTGCTCTGTCTGTCAGCTCCTCTAACTCTGTTCACTCTGCTGCGTATGCTCACTGACTCACAGCTAGCAGGAGACACTGCAACATTGTTGCAGACCTTCACGTGCCTCTCAGTGAACAGAGCAGCACAACAACAGGAAACTGAACTTCTAACTTTAGGCAGTGCTGTGTCTTATATCACCCCCCAGAGAACAAACCTGCTCTGTACCACTAAGTGTGGGCACATTGCATGTTATCACTTCCTTTGGGGATATATGACACCTCACCAGGGTTTGAGGGCAAACCTCCATTGATTGTTGCTGGCAATCCTGCATACTTACCAGGTTTACTGCCAGCATGAAAAAGAGATATGTACACCAATCTTACACATGGCTACATTCTCCCCCTTGTGGAACCCCAACGTCCCGGCTGGGATCTAAATTTGCGGAACCTTCCTTCAGGTAGCACTGCAAAACATAACAACACATTACAGTACATATCTTTTCATCATAACATATAACATATACATCTTAACTTTAGATGATAACAACCAGGATTATTCCCTGATGGAGTATCCATTAGTGGTACTACCATACCCTCTTACGGTGGCTTGCGCACAGCATGATCCACTGGGCTTAGAGCATCAATGCTGTAACACTCTAGGGGACATACTGGACACCCACAATCAGACCATAACTCTGGCCTGGATGCTAGTGGACTGAGAGGATCATGCCCATACACCTCCCTAAGGCATATCCTGGAGATGTAGCATATCCCCTCTTGACTACACCACGTCTCATCTAACCCGCCAGGATCCCAATTTTCTGCATCAAGGGAACCCATTTCTAACGTAAGTTCGCCCTCCCAGAAATGGTGAAAATTACGTACCCAATTTTGGCGATCCCTAATAACTCTTCCTGACAGTGAGGGCACACAGGGGGCTCTCCGGGCAATAGGCACCATATGAGCAACATTACCCAAATCCCCAGATGAAACTCCCAATGTTCCTGAAGACCCAAAATTTGTCCCAATGCTCTTAGAATCACATCCCACCCCAACAGCACGATTGTCATCATTAGGGCTGTATAACATCCTTTGCATAGCCATTTTCCTCCCCGATCCCTCATCAGAGGTAAAACAGTCACCCCAGTCCAGATTTCCCCCAGTCCATTCTTCAGAAGTGGCTCGGGACTCCCCAGACAACCCTTGGCTAGACTGGGACCCGTAGGAAAAAGTGACAGGGGCAGGGGTTTTAACTATGGCCTGGGGTTGGGCATAGGGAAACACTGCCGGCATACGCGGGGCTACGACCCACAACTTCTTGCTACCTTGCCCGGTACCATCGGACTGGCACTCCGGTTCACTCGCCTCCTTACTCCCAGGCTTCCGCAGGGCCTGCTGTCTCTTCCCGGACCCAGGCAACCGGGTACAGCTGCTTGGCCGAGAGGACACGGCCATCTCGCTGGACTCGCCGCCATCTTGCGTTGGGTTCCCAACCGAAACCTCTTCCTCCAGAACGACCTCCGCCGCTGGAAGTGATGGTTCTGCTCTCTGCTCCGCTCGGGCCTGGGCTAGGCCTTTCTCCGCCATTGCCACCACCAGCGCCTGTGGGGGGTTAGGAGGTTCCTCACCACTCCGCTGGCTTGCGATGTGTTCCTCTGTGGTAGGCCGGACTGACCGTTGTAGGGCACACGGGCCTACATCAGGGTCCGCAGCCGATGGGATAAATGTCTCTTTATCTTCAGCTTCACTTGTGTGGTCCGCCGGCTGGCGCATCACCACAGCTGGTTGACTACTGTCTTCAGTAGTACAGGATGGGGGTAGGGACATCTCCGCAGGGGAACAGCGTCGGGGCGCTTCGCATTCGCTGGTGGCCATCGGCCTGAAGCGGTCCTGCTCCGGTGGTACCAGTGGTAGCGATCCCCCTTCTCCCTGGGCAGTCAACTTACCCTTCGTTGATTCCGTCAGGAATGGTTCCATCATCTGGGGTTCCGGTATTGGAACCGGATCTGGAGCCGTCTCTGTCATCGGAGCTTGGAACTCCTCACGCTTAGGCAGATAAGGGCTAGACACAAGCTGGTTTGCTCCTTTTGCAAAGAAAGTAGCTCCCCAAACAAGTTCTTTTCCCAGAGATACACAATCAGAGTCCTCACACCTCAAGCTGGTGATTCCGTCATTGGATACTTCCCGGAATCCTTTAGGCAATGAATAACAGGCAAAGATCCTATCACCCCTCCTCACTTTATGTATACACGGGCACAAAAGAAAGGGGTAAGTCACTCCTTTGGCCCGCCATGCCCCTTGTAGCTGAGGTTGTGCTTTGCTGCATTCTGTTTCTTTCTTAGGGGGAACAGAAGTTGCTACTGGCAGTTCAATGTGCTCACTCCCCCTGGTGGACTCTAGAGGAGGGTCTCGTAGACTTGTAGGCTGACCCATCACAGGGGCAGAGTGAGTCATAGTCCCTGAGGGCGCGGCTCCAGCTTTCGCGCCAAACTCCCCAACAGGGTGGAGTTTTCTCGTTGGCGCCAATCCTGGCCAACAATCAGCAAACTGCAAAGTTGCAAGACTTTCTGCAGCTGGCCCACGCGGTGTCCCGGGAACGCGGGAACCGCCATTTTGGTTAGTACTGTCTTTCTTCATCACATTTGAGGTAGCGTTTGGCTGTTTGTATATTGAATGATAACAAAGTCCATTTCGTTCCTCCCATCTAGCAACACTGTCGTCCTCACTAGCCTCAAGGTTACTTTCCCGAGAGCATAGACAGGACAAACCCGGCGCAGCCACGGCTGTCACGCCAGTCTCCAACAGGCTCACAGAAGTCTCTTCTGAAGCTTGTTCTTCTTCCACGCACAGGTCATATGCATGTTCCTCGTTTACCCGCCTTCCTGGACCTTCTGCGCTCTGCAGATCCTCCATTCTGACGGTTCTCTCTAGAGGAGGGGCACTTTCTACCAAGGAGTGGTTCTGACTCTGTGCTGAACTACTCACAGTGCAGGGGCGGGGTTCAGGGTTTCGCACCCAACCCGGACAATACTCTGCAACAATTTCTTGCACAGTCCTGGTGCTCTCCCGACTTGGCGGGAGCCGCCATCTTAGGTGTGACTCACTGCTTGAGAGAGCCTCCATTCTTGCGGTCGCCATTCTTTTCTCTGTTATAATTTCTGTTATCGCACATGGAGCTCCTCTCTGCGGGGCAGCTGCCACACCGATGCAATAAAATGCCTTGTGCACCACCTTGTGTACCTAATGTAGATCTGACTCGTGTTTGCACTACCTCAGGCTAGGCTCACTCTTTCTGTGTCTACTGTAACGCTTTCCTCCAGTCTGTGCTCCTTGGTAAGTGATCTGGAATGGAGACTAGAGTACTCTGGCTCTTCCATGCAGTACTTTGGGCGTCGACCTACTGTTGGCTAGCCTAGTGCGGACCCTTCCAGAATTCCTGCCCTAAGTTACCAGTTTACCCCTTCAGGCGTCCCCCGCTAGCGCTACCTCAAGGCGACTAGAACAGCAATAGCCCCCTGCTCCAGACTCACTAACCCCTAACGGATCCCAAGGCGTCTGTGCGGCCTGCAGCTCCAGCAGCTCCCCGACTACCCCTGGTTCCGTCCCACGCAGCACAAAGTGGCAGCAGACACTCTCCCTGTTTCCTAATGTGTGCCTAGCAAAAGCCTGTCCTGTTAACAGGTATCTCAGCAGCGCCTCCAATTGTAACGGCTGGACCCCCCTTGTCTGACCCACCCAATCTCACATTGGCCCGTGTGGTCTAACCGGTCCCCATTACAAGGTCGTGTGTGGTGGTGCACCTGCAAGTAACAGGACTCCTGAGTCTCCTGCTTGATGGTATTAGGGGATGTCATCAGGACAGGTAGCTGAGGTAGTGGGTGCGAGTCCAACTTACTTCATGTGCAGCGCCTCCACCTCATCAGGATCTGTGCTTCCGCAGGGAGATGGTCCTGGTGAGGAACTCCTTCTCGGTGGTGACTGCCACTGTTGAGTAATCTCACACTCACACAGTGGGGGTTTCTTTGAACAGGGCATCTTTATTTGCATGGTATGGGCCAGCTGCCCCTCACAGATAACAGCTCAGCCGCTCATCTCTTTGCAGCACTTCATTAGGAAGGTCCCTTTTCCCTAATAGAGCTGCTTTCCACCTTTACTCTAAAAGAGATTCCCCAGCTTCTCTGTCTGCTGTAATCTCCTTTCCTGAGCTGCTTTGTCTCTCTCAGCTCCTCTCTTGAGCTGCTCTGTCTGTCAGCTCCTCTAACTCTGTTCACTCTGCTGCGTATGCTCACTGACTCACAGCTAGCAGGAGACACTGCAACATTGTTGCAGACCTTCACGTGCCTCTCAGTGAACAGAGCAGCACAACAACAGGAAACTGAACTTCTAACTTTAGGCAGTGCTGTGTCTTATATCACCCCCCAGAGAACAAACCTGCTCTGTACCACTAAGTGTGGGCACATTGCATGTTATCACTTCCTTTGGGGATATATGACACCTCACCAGGGTTTGAGGGCAAACCTTCATTGATTGTTGCTGGCAATCCTGCATACTTACCAGGTTTACTGCCAGCATGAAAAAGAGATATGTACACCAATCTTACACATGGCTACATATGCAAGAAGCCATGTGTAACTGCTATAAAGACCATCGAGTGTCACACTTCTCCATGGAGGAAGAGGTGGTTGTGTATAGTCCTTGCTAGAACTAACCTCCCCCAAGTTAGATTTTGTTATAAGTTTGTTTACCAGATTTCCCTTTTGAAGTGCTGGAATTTGAGTCTTTGTTTCCGGTCTGAGAACACACGCACAGTGATGCAAAAAAGCAGTGCACTTCACAGCCTCATTATAAACACTGTTTGCAAAGGAAGCCGCCAGTTTTCTCTGCAGTTCTATTAAGACAAGCGTGAGGAGGATACAATAAAGAAATAATGAATCAGCCTTTTTCTATTCCCTTGGCTAGCCTTGACTGAAGCCCCCAACGAATTAATATTTTCATGCCTGCTTAACCCATCCACTGTTAACGTGACGCGCACAGCACAGGCCAGTAAAAGACAGGGACTGAGCAAATTGAAGAGCAGCTCAGAACAAAATGAGGGTTTAATGGAAAACACATGAAGGAAAATTGTGTTTGCGTTCATAATGCGAGGATTGTCCAGCGATTGGTAAGGAAGCAGATTTATTTGGGCCTTACTTGTCTGTCTGTGGATTTTGGGGGCCTTGATAATGAGGGCTCAGCTTCAGTGTACATCTGCGACACCCCAAAGGCAGACACCTGATGGGGCTCCCCAAGAGCTGCTCCCCTCTGCACAGGACCAGTGTGTTATGGATTAACATTTGCTTGTAATTTGTGGAATGTCAACCCCACCCACTGGAATGTGTTACGCCGGTGCTGCCTGCAAACCAGACCCGTCCCCTGTGCTGAGGTGGGACGTAGGGATACACGCACCCGTAGCAAAGGGAGCACGTCCGGAGTGTGGTGTTAGTGTTGCCAGGCCAGGTATAGTAGAGGAGGAGTAGTTATTGCCGTTGCCAAGATCAGGGATTGGAGAGTTGTGGATGGTCGAAGGTATAAGCCGTGTTACAGGGATGCCAGAAGTCACGAAGTCCAAGTAGAGCCGAAGTCGAGAGCCAGAGGGGGTAGTCGTCCAATCCGCGTCAATACCTGAGGAGTCACTGAGAGAGTAGTCAAATGCTTCCATACAGAACTATGTCGAGCGACGAGTGATGGGAAGCACAGGCATAATAAAGCTGGGCAGGCCAATGGGAAAAGGGGGCTGGCCTGGAGGACTGCAGGGAGTCCTCCCTGATAGGAGGGAGGTGGTACAGCCCAGCTGAGTGTAATCATTGATTTGCATGGAACTGTGTGATGCTTGGGGGCGACGCCTCACTGCAGGAGCAGTGGTTAAAAGTGCTCTGTTAGGCGTGTGCTCTGTAAGCTGGGATTGCATGCACATAATGTCTGAGGCTGGCGTGCGTGTAGGTGTGCGTGCAGGAGGGCGTGGGCGCGCCCGGCGCTGAGCAGAGGAAGCGCCGAGGGAAGTGATCCCGCGACGGTGGCAGGGGCGAGGAGCCGAGGAGGCCGGTAAGGCAGGATTGTTTTGTGTGTCCAGGGGCTGCCTGCGGAGAGGGAGTACTCTGTGTGGGAAGCGAGGAGAACGCCGATTCCTGACAGTACCCCCCTCTTCAGGAACGGCCTCAGGACGGTCCAAGAACGGTTTCTCTGGAAACTTCTTCCTGAAGGACTTAAGAAGGGCCGGGGCATGAATGTCCTTTGAAGGTACCCAGGATCTCTCTTCAGGGCCAAAGCCCTTCCACTGCACCAAGAACTGTAGCTGACCCCTGGATAGGTGAGAATCCAAAAGAGAGTGAACTTCGTATTCCTCGTTATTTTGTACAGTAATGGGAGCCAGTTTACGAGTCTGATCCGGAAAGAAGTGACTGGAGATAAATGGTTTTAAGAGGGACACATGAAAGACATTGGGAATCTTCATACTGGGTGGTAGTTGGAGCCGGAATGCCACAGGATTGATTTGTTCACAAATAGGGAAGGGTCCCAGGAACTTAGGTGACAGTTTAGGAGATGGTACCTTGAGGTGGATATTCCTAGAGGAGAGCCATACCAAATCCCCTGGTTTGTAACTGGGCGCCGAACGACGACGATGATCGGCCTGTAATTTCGATCTGCGGGAGGAGTTGAGAAGGGTAGACTGAATCCTGGACCATGTGGTTTGGAGGGAAGAAATGCGTTCATCTACGGCTGGTACTCCAGAAGGAATGTTGGGGATGGGAAGACAGGGAGGGTGGAACCCATAATTTATAAAGAAGGGTGACTCCCGGGTGGACTCGTTTTTTGCAGAATTGACGGCATACTCTGCCCAAGAGAGGAATTGAGCCCAATCATCCTGGAAATCGGATATAAAACATCTCAGGTAGTTCTCCAGGGATTGATTGATTCTCTCCGTTTGTCCATTGGATTGAGGATGATAGGCGGAAGAGAAGGAAGAAGAGATGCCCAATCTCTTCGTGAAAGCTCTCCAAAATTTGGATACGAACTGAGAACCTCTGTCAGAAACAATGGACGAAGGGATCCCATGAATCCGGAAAATCTGCTCCGTAAAGATATCAGCAAGGGCGGGGGAGGTGGGTAATCCTTTAAGTGGAATGAAATGGGACATCTTCGAGAACCTGTCCACGACCACCAAGATAGTGTTCATTCCTCTGGACCTGGGCAACGCCACGATGAAGTCCATAGAAATGTGGGACCAGGGGCGGTCGGGAACTGGAAAGGGTAACAGAAAACCCTGAGGCTTTTGACGGAGAGTTTTGTTTTGAGCGCACGTGGGGCATGCGCGGGTAAACTCCAGAATATCTTGAGACATCCTTGGCCACCAGAAATTCCGACGAATGAGATCAGTAGTCTTCTTAAAACCTGGATGACCTGCAGATTTAGAGGAGTGACCCCAAGACAGGATCTCTGGAACAAATTTGGATGGTACAAAGAGTTTGTTGTCGGGAATGACCAAGTCCTTGGGAATGCGTCTCTGGGAGTGCAAAATCTTGTCAAGATTCTTGAAAGTAGACGTGGCGAGAATCCTCTCATGTGGAAGGATAATCTCCAACGATTCCTCTGGCCTCTCTTCAGAAGAATGTATACGGGAGAGTGCGTCTGCCTTTACGTTCTTGGTCCCGGGAATATAGGACAGGTGAAAATCAAATCGAGAAAAAAAAAGAGCCCAACGAGCCTGTCGTGGACCAAGGCGTCGAGCGTTCTCTATGTAAAGAAGGTTCTTGTGGTCCGTGAGAATAGTAAACGGCTCTTTTGACCCCTCCAGCAGGTGTCTCCACTCTTGAAGAGCCATCTTCACGGCCAGAAGTTCCCTGTTACCCACGTCATAGTTCCTCTCGGCAGACGAGAATTTCTTGGAAAAATATGCACAGGGATGTAACTTATCTTGGGGTGTGAGTCTCTGGGAAAGAACGGCACCAGCGCCGCAATCAGAAACGTCGACCTCCAGGACGAAGGGAAGTTCGATGTTGGGATGACGGAGAATAGGTGCGGATATAAAGGCTTCCTTGAGTGTCTCGAAGGCGGAGATGGCCCCGGATGACCAAGCAGAAGGATCAGCTCCTTTTTTGGTGAGCGCAGTGAGGGGTGCCACAATAGTGGAAAAACTCCGTATAAACTTACGATAGTAATTAGCGAACACTAAAAAACGTTGTATGGCCTTGAGAGAGTTGGGTCTTGGCCATTCAGTGACTGCTTGAAGTTTACCGGAGTCCATCATAAACCCCTCATCGGAAATGATATACCCCAGGAACGGAGTAGAGGTCGTATGAAAGGTGCACTTCTCCAGTTTGGTGTACAAATGGTGTTCACGGAGACGGGAAAGGACGTAGGAGGTGCGGTGAATATGGTCCTGGAGATCTTTGGAAAAAATCAGGATATCATCCAAGTATACAATAACAAAAATATTGAGTACCTTACGAAAGACGTCGTTGATGAAATCCTGGAAGACAGCGGGAGCATTACATAAGCCGAAAGGCATTACCAGATATTCGTAGTGTCCACTACGCGTGTTGAAGGCTGTCTTCCATTCATCCCCCTTCCTGATGCGCACCAGGTTATAGGCACCACGTAGATCCAACTTGGAAAAAATCTTGGCCCCCTGTAATTTATCGAACAGTTCGGTAATAAGGGGAAGGGGGTAACGATTTTTAATAGTGATGTGGTTTAAACCCCTGTAGTCGATGCAAGGCCTCAACGACCCGTCCTTTTTCTTGAGGAAGAAAAACCCAGCCCCTGCTGAGGAATTGGAGTGACGAATAAAGCCTTTCTTGAGATTCTCCTGGATATATTCATCCATAGCGTGAGATTCTGGTAATGACAAGGGGTAGGTCTTGGACTTGGGTAGGGAGTAACCTGGAACTAGATCGATCGGACAATCGTAAGTCCTGTGTGGCGGCAAGAGGTCTGACTGTACCTTATTGAAAACGTCCCAGAATTGATGGTAAATGGAAGGTACCCCCAATTGCATTGGCTCTGGCAACTCCAGTGCAGGAGTGTTGCTGGGAGTACTGGAGAACGGAACTTGAAAGTTATGGACGCGAGTGTACTGACGCTCTGAGCGGCGTACCTGGATACGTTGATCCACTCGGACAGCCAAATCAATGAGGACCTCCAATTGATCCGGCCTGGATTGGCGAGAGAGTTCATCCTTGATGGGATCTGCCAGGCCTTGCCAGAACACGGAGACGAGAGCCTCTTGTCCCCAGTTAGTCTCGGCTGCTAGAGTCTGGAATTCCACAGCATACTGCGTCACCATTCACCGTCCCTGAGTGATCTGGAGGAGAGAAACAGATGCCATCTCCCGACGAGCGGAAGAATCGAATACTTGTTGAAACTCGGCTTTAAATGCCGGGTAATCTTGGGTAAGGTCAGAACGTCGCTCCCAAACCGGGGAAGCCCAAGCCAGGGCGCTGCCAGTGAGGAGGTTATAAATGTAGGCTACCTTCTTGCGATCAGTATTGTAGAGATGGGGGGCAATTTCAAACTGCACCTCACACTGGTTTAGGAAACCCCTACAATTTTGCGGTTCACCTGCATAAGGCTTGGGGGGAGGAATCCTTACATGTGAGCTGCTAACTGCACTTGCGGAGTGGGGGCTTACATCTGGCGGGGTCGCGGTCGGTACCCTGTCTGAGAGTACTGCGACCTGGCGTGTAAGTGTCACAATTTGATCCGCCATGGCCTGGTTTTGCTGAAGCAGATTGGAGAGAAACTGTTGAAGTTCGGTTTGGTCTGCGTCTTGTGGGCTTGACATAATATTACGCCGGTGCTGCCCGCAGACCAGACCCGTCCCCTGTGCTGAGGTGGGATGTAGGGATACATGCACCCGCAGCAAAGGGAGCGCGTCCGGAGTGTGGTGTTAGTGTTGCCAGGCCAGGTATAGTAATGAAGACAATACTTGCCGGTACCGGTAATAGAGGAGGAGTAGTTATTGCCGTTGCCAAGATCAGGGATTGGAGAGTTGCGGATGGTCGAAGGTATAAGCCGTGTTACAGGGATGCCAGAAGTCACGAAGTCCAAGTAGAGCCGAAGTCGAGAGACAGAGGGGGTAGTCGTCCAATCCGCGTCAATACCTGAGGAGTCACTGAGAGAGTAGTCAAATGCTTCCATACAGAACTATGTCGAGCGACGAGTGATGGGAAGCACAGGCATAATAAAGCTGGGCAGGCCAATGGGAAAAGGGGGCAGGCCTGGAGGACTGCAAGGAGTCTTCCCTGATAGTAGGGAGGTGTTACAGCCCAGCTGAGTGTAATTCTTGATTTGCATGGAACTGTGTGATGCTTGGGGGCGACGCCTCACGGCAGGAGCAGTGGTTAAAAGTGCTCTGTTAGGTGTGTGCTATGTAAGCTGGGAATGCATGCACATAACGTCTGAGGCTGGCGTGCGTGTAGGTGTGCGTGCAGGAGGGCGTGGGCGCGCCCGGCGCTGAGCAGAGGAATCGCCTAGGGGAGTGATCCTGCGACGGCGGCAGGGGCGAGGAGCCGTGGAGGCCGGTAAGGCAGGATTGTTTTGTGTGTCCAGGGGCTCCCTGCGGAGAGGGAGTGCTCTGTGTGGGAAGCGAGGAGAACGCCGATTCCTGACAGAATGTTAATGAGTCTAGAGGACAAAGAACTTTGTATTCGCAGCTGCATTTACTCTGAACCCCTTCAATGTACATCTGCGTTGCCCCAAAGGCGGATAGCCTTTGACGCAGCTGATGGCAGCTAAAGGGTGTGTGCCATTTGCTGATGTTTGGTGATGTAAAAGCTTCTCTATTTCAATCTGAAACTCACCAGCCCTTTTATCCCCTGTACCCAATTTTCCAACTCTTTCTGTCCATGAAATGTCTGTCAATTGACTGTATAACCTCTGTTCTTTTAATGTAACCATGTATTGTTATAACTCTATGCCCAGGACATACTTGAAAACGAGAGGTAACTCTCAATGTATTACTTCCTGGTAAAGCATTTTATAAATAAATAATTAAAAAAAAATAATAGGTAAAATGCGGGAGGAGGAGGAGGCTGGGAAAGGTCATGTGAAGGGAGTATTAAATATAGGCAGTGAAGAGAAAGGAGTATATTTACTTCCCCCTAATTGTGGTTTATAGCCTTAACATTTTGAAAATCATAACCGTTTTGTCAGGAGAACATAAATAATAGCTAGTTAACCATAATCGGCACATACCACTCAACCTCATTGTCAGGGCACCCCCTTCAGTTTATTTTACACTTACCCTTTTGAACATGTCGGCTGTCTTCATAAACGTCAATATGGACACAGTAATAATTACACATCAATTGTCTCCATAGATTTTAATGGCATCACAGTCAAATCTTACTAATGAGTGACTCAATACTTTAAGAGCTTAGCTCACATCATGTGTATCACATCATATTCACAGTCAGTTCTCTTGACATGAACAGATCAGTACAAGTAACACCCCGAAGCCTCTATATACATTAGTAGCCCAGTGGCATTTTTATGCTGTGATTCAATTCAGGCTGGAACGGTATCTCTGTATCAAGCTGTCAGACACCACGCTCATTTGTCAGGGTCAAAGCCACTATTTTCTTGGTGATTAATTAAAAGCCCCTCTGGTAGCCAAGGGCTTAAAATGACAATGGGGTCTATTATCCATGGAAGCCTGTATAAGCCAACGGAGAGATCCTTGCATAAATCTCATGAAGAAAATCAAGGACTTTGCAATCATTTCTTGAACATGATCCATTCGGCCCCCAAAAGTCTCAATGGGGATCATGTTCTTTCACTCCATAGACTTTCATGGAATTACCTTTCCTGCGCATTCAGTCTGCATTGAAAATCGCCAGCTTTAGAAAGTTAAATGGCTGAGAGCTCTTGACATTGGCTCGGTAGCTTGGTGATGCAGAAATGTGCTGATCAGCACGGATGAAAGAGGGCAGGAAGAAGAAAGGAGAAATAAAATGTGTTTGTGGAGGCTGCACTTGCTGCAGAGGATACCTCAATAACCTTGGAACCTGGGAGCGTGTCATTAAAAAGGATTCCCACCTTTTCAGTATCCATTTACTGTCTAATATCTGCACTGCTATGTGATGTGTGCGGCTGCAGCTTATCTGGCAATTCTCATTCACATTCCCTGGCTCATTTTCTGTTCCCGCAGACCATTGCCTCTTCTCATCCCATACACTTTCTCACATACGTTGTCCCACATTTGTAATTGTGTTATACTTATGCATTTGTACGTGAATCATCATTTATGGCGCAGCGTATTGCCTTAGGATGCATCACATATTCCCATTGCTTAGGATAATGGACTGCATTAGAATGAATTGCGTGTTACTGTCAGGAAATAAACTCAATCCCGCACGTCTAAGAAATCAGGCTTGAGCCTGAATGAGGCCACGTGAGGAGTTTTTGAACCCCTCAGTATAAAGCATTGCATTTGTAAGTGTCACATTTAATGTCAGTCCTAGAAATGTGTGAATGTCTTCAGATTTGCTGTGCAACATTTTTCGTGTGTTCTTCTTGAATTTTGCGTCCTTGCGAAACTTTGTGAAAGTGCTCAAAACGTCAGTAATTTAGCCAATATTTCAACAAAATGTTGCCAGAAATTGGCAGCAAATGGCATTATTTAACGGGCAGCGCGACTTTGCACGTTGACGTTTAATGCTGGCCGATGTCTGCTTTTGCGAAGCGTGCTGATTTCTGCAAGCATTTTCGTGAAATGAGCTACACATGCTGCAAACTGCAGTGAACGTTTTGCACATCTCTAGTCAGTCCCATCATTCACAGCATCACGGTGCCTGGAAGGGGTTAGTGCCTTTTGCTGCGAATATTTCAATACTTCTATGTATCAAGCCACAGAGCGGCGTACAAGCAAAAAGGTGATGGCGTTAACTGGACTTCACAAGGGCCATCAGTGTGCCGGCCATGATGTAGTCTAAGGGCTGTTATATAGTGGCCGCCCGCGGTCCGCCACGCGTGCGCGCGACACTTTTAATTGGCTGAGGTTAGTCAGCCTTTCTATAATAGGGCCGCGCATGGCAGTGAGCATGGAGCTGGCCGACAGGGGAGAAGATGGGGGAAAAGAATGAATTTGCGCTGCTACCGGCGCTGTAATGTATGTATGTATGTATGTATATGTGTGTGTGTCAAAGTTAAATAAATAAAAATTATTTTTATTGTGCAACTTTTTTTTATTTAAAAAATATTATTTAATTCATTATTAACACACACACACACACACACACACACACACACACACACACACACACACACACACACACACACACACACACACACACACACACACACACACACACACACACACACACACACACACACACACACTACCTTGACTCACAGCATACACACAATAAGCGTGTGTCACGTGCACGCACGTTTGCACAGGCGCGCGTCCGCACCTACTATAGGACAAGCCTAATCAACACCATAAGAGTGGTTAAATATCACTGAAAAGAGATTTCATATGTGTGCCAGTGCACTCACTGGCAATGTGGGGGGGAAATCCTTCCAATCTTGTTTTTAATTCTCCCAATTTTTCAAAAAATGAAATAGGACAATTTCTGCAATTTTCATAGTAGGTGATACCTTTGTTATTTGGACAAACAGAATATATATTTTTAAGACAAGCTTCTGAGAACAATGCTTCCTTCCTCAGGCCCAGCAGTAAGCAACGGCTTAATGAGGATTAGTGTATTGCTCTTCAAAGCAAATTCAGTCCCAATGAAAAAAAAAGGTATCCCCTATTATTAAAGTACTTACCAGTACACGTGTACAGATAGAGCTGGACTAATACAGCTACCAGATGCTAACTGATGCTGAATCATTGGTAAAATCATTCTAAAATCAAGTTTCTTCTATATACTGTACCTAAACTTTTCCTACAAGGTTCAATGTAAGCCCCCCCCCGAGTATTCTGACTGTATCATATCTAACCCTAGAAAGTTATTCAGAGCATGGATTCCTGAATGATACTGTATCTGTGCATGTATATTTCTTGCCTATTGTGTTTGTGGAATTCCAAACCCCATTGTATTCTCTCTCTTTCTCTCTCTCTTTGTGCAAACAGACGGCTTTCTATATCTGTGAATAATAATAGACCATAAGTAATCTTCCCCGGCACTTCTACCTTACATTTGAATCACTGTCACTTAAAACCAGACAGAGTGTACACACAGAGTGACAATACACAAACACATAGCCGAAATAAACGTGTACGTGGAAACAGTCATCCCTGTGCTTGTCAAAACACACAAGAGTTATCCGTACAAAGTACATTGGAAATATTAGCTTTTCATCTGCCTGCACACTACAGTGGATAAACTGAAAGGCTAAGAGCACACAGGGAAGCAGCGAGCCACACGTGGCCCCCGAGGCCATATTTTAAATTCCAACATTATAGATCAAGCTGAAATGCGCTTTGGTAAATAGAAGAATGGCTGGATTAAAAGGCCATGAATCCATTTTAGCTGAATAATTACTGTGGATGAGGTAAGACAGCGGGGTTGTCGCTCCGAGAAAGAAATCACAGGTACACGCGTTTGTAGGAATTGTCTGTAACACGTCGGCATCTGGAAGATGTTATAATTACCATAGATACTAGATTTTGTCAAGGAAGGCGATAGATAACCTCTTCAGTACTGGAGTTTGGGGGGCTGCAGGGAATTATGATGATTGCAATATGGTAAAGGTATACGGCACCTGGTTAATATGCTGTGAAAGCCCCTTTCTTGTAGAGATTTCAGCCCCATTCTCATAAATGGGAATTAAATATTTAATTTCTTGCTCCTGGGGATGCCTGAAAGGAAATTATATACAATTGGGCTTGCAATATACCAACGTCCTCCTGTGTCAGCAGAACTCATACAGTTGAGGTAAAGCATAAATTGTGCTCTGAAAGCCATCAATTAATGTCCACAAGAAAAAAAAGGAGCGGCGCAGTGAGTAAAGACACTGACTGGCACTGAGTTTGAAGCAGGGGAGCCTGGATCAATTCCCGGTGTCGGCTCCTTGTGACCTTGTGCAAATCACTTTATCTCCCTGTGCCTCAGGCACCAAAAACATAAGATTGTAAGCTCCACTTGGCAGGGACCCGTGCCTGCAAAATGTCTCTGTAAAGCGCTACGTAAAACCAGCAACGCTATACAATAACATGCTATTATAATTGTATTATTAAAGAAGCCATGCAAGATAGGGGCCAGTAGCACAGCAGCATGTACTTTGCGTTATACTGACATTTAACAAGATTTATTTAGTTCATATTTCTAGATAGTATTATGGGGAATAGAATCAGCTTAGATAGAATGCTGTCATTTACATATTTGTATATAATGAGGTTAGGAAACCAGGGACCCGTTTATTCAACGTTTATTGCAGACTCTTTAAATAACCTTTAATGATGTCACTGGAAGAAGCAGTCAACGAAAAGGGCAGACATTGCTTTTTATAGAAGAATAGAAATGTACTGTATATAAGGACCTCTCCCCCCCGCCCCCCACCGCCTAAGGGGTTCCTATACGTTGTGTAACCTCACACTGCATTAGATAGCTGCCTTTCTTTCAGATACTGTATAGGATAGTCCTGTGTCTATCACAAGCATTTTGTTTACTTCCCCTACTGTATTAGCCTTGTCCTACACCACCTCCCACGGTTAAGTTATTCCATGAATCCAACTCCCTTTCTATTCAGTACTTTCTCACATTTAACCTGAGCCGTACATTTACTTTTGATGTAACTTTGCAAGTTGGGCATATACTAGATGGAAAGTGTCAAAGAGACACGTTCCACACAAAGACTCCCTTTACAAGGCGCACCACAGACCAATAGTTTATGATATAATATTTGGTCTTACCAGGGTTATACACTAACACTAAATAATAAAATAAACTTTATTGATATTCTTATAATAAAATTGATTCTTCAATAACAACTAAATGTATAATAGATGTTAATCTAAAAGTAGCGAGTTAGGTGAATCACATCTACAGACAATAGTGTGTATCATAGTAGTTGAAATGTTTGAATATCCCCTATAGTGAACTGGGGTAAAGAGGACAAAGACTTGTGGTAATATTATAATAGGTAATTGGAGTAATCTCCAAGCCTTAATATGTATATGTCCTACACACTGTATCAACCTGTGCATGACGTACACATCATAGTCCTATGATCTCATGGGAGGTAATGAGTATCAGATTTTCATAATCTCCAGAATAGGGTAAGATCAGTTAGATCGGCTTGGGTCAAAAGTATTGAGATACAGCCATATGTGCACCCACACCTGAGTGCAGAACCTGTGCAATCACCTGTGGTGCAAGTATATCTTGGTATCGATATCTCAGTCCAAGATACCGCTGAAGGATTTAGCCACCACTATATAGCTAAGTGGTTATGTGCAGTGTTCGACAAACCTATACATTTGCTTGCCCCGGGCGAGTGGATTTAACCCCCGGGCGAGTAAATATTGGCCCAAGCAGCACACGTTTGGTACTAGGTGGTGAGTAGATTTTTTTGTGTGGCGAGTAGATTTTTTGGTGATTTGTCAACCACTGGTTATGTGCCTAAACCCTGATGTATAATTCAGTATTTTCTGATGCCCTGCTTATGGGCTTATGAGCTGTATATACATTCAATATTACCCTTATATTGTGTAAGTTGTTGTTACAATAACAAGTCAGAGCTCCGGAGAGCCCCTCCCACGGTACAGATAGTGGGATGTTGAAAATCACATTACATCATAGGACCCATATACACAGGTGAGTGTTGTATAATAGCAGTGTGCTACAGTGCCTGTCTTAGCAGTTAGACGCAGGCCATGTCTTGCCCTTGCAGCTTCATAATGGTGTCCGTGCTGCCAAACAGGCCCTCATGAGAACTACTTGGTCTGTTTATCAATATAATCAGATGAATAGACCTAAAACTCGCTGCCACAAACTGAGTAAACTTAAAATCAGCCGGCTAAACCGACGTACGTTTCGTCGCTAAACCAGCGGCGACTTCTTCCGGGGTAGTTCTCATGAGGGCCTGTTTGGCAGCACAGACGCCATTATGAAGCTGCAAGGGCAAGACATGGCCTGCGTCTAACTTCCAAGACAGGCACTGTAGGACACTGCTATTAAACAACACTCACCTGTGTATATGGGTCCTATGATGTAATGTGATTTTCAACATCCCACTATCTGTACCGTGGGAGGGGCTCTCCGGAGCTCTGACTTGTTATTGTAACAACAACTTACACAAAATAAGGGTAATATTGAATGTATATACAGCTCATAAGCCCGTAAGCAGGGCATCAGAAAATACTGAATTATACATCAGGGTTTAGGCACATAACACTTAGCTATATAGTGGTGGCTAAATCCTTCAGCGGTATCTTGGACTGAGATATCGATACCAAGATATACTTGCACCACAGGTGATTGCACAGGTTCTGCACTCAGGTGTGGGTGCACATATGGCTGTATCTCAATACTTTTGACCCAAGCCGATCTAACTGATCTTACCCTATTCTGGAGATCATGAAAATCTGAATACTCATTACCTCCCATGAGATCACAGGACTATGATGTGTACGTCATGCACAGGTTGATACAGTGTGTAGGACATATACATGTTAAGGCTTAGAGATTACTCCAATTACCTATTATAATATTACCACAAGTCTTTGTCCTCTTTACCCCAGTTCACTATAGGGGATATTCAAACATTTGAACTACTAAAGACTATTGTCTGTAGATGTGATTCACCTAACTCGCTACTTTTAGATTTACATCTTTTATACATTTAGTTGTTATTGAAGAATCAATTTTATTCTAAGAATATCAATAAAGTTTATTTTATTATTTAGTGTTAGTGTATAACCCTGGTAAGACCAAATATTATATCATAAACTATTGGTCTGTGGTGCGCCTTTTAAAGGGAGTCTTTGTGTGGATCGTGTCTCTTTGACATTTTCCATCTATTATATGCGCATTTCAGTTCTATTCCCTGGCAGCACACAATAGGCACATTTGAGTTAGAGCGAGGTACACCTTTCTTCTGTTTATAACTTTGCAAGTTGCAATATCGTTTGTTGGACCAACATGAAAATGATTTAATCGTGCGGTAACATGGAGGTCTGCAGACCATGGGAGTCCTTTCTGTCATATGTTAGAATCTGTCGTTTGTGAAGGATAGTGATCACTCCTAATATTTGAGCCACTCCTCCAACCCCAAGCAACCTGCTGATTAAGAAATTCACAGCATGCTCCTCGTGAGAATTTCAGCCTGGCCCCACAAGAATGAGAGAAAAGGTGCTACTAGCTTCAAAACAAAACAGTTAGATGTTTCACATTTACAAACACACACACAACCCCTGCAAGCTCAAAAACTTACTCACTACACCATATATATTTGTGCCAAAAAGAGTGCTACTAGGATTGTGACCTCATGTATATAACAAAAGACAAAAAGCCTCAGTGCTACATCCAATATGACCAATGATATGTTAAAGTAGCAATATTACACCCCCCCCCCACACTTTAAAAAAAAATAAATATGTACAGCATGTGACAATGTACAATTCTACATTGTTACCTAAGCTGGCAATCGTTTGGTGCTCCTGTTATATATGTATAAAAATCCCAATTGTGTGCCTAACTAAATGGTGCCAATCAATCCTTCAGTCAGTGCCAATCAATCATTATAGTGCCAATCAATCCTTCAGTCAGTGTAACTCAGCAGCTACAATGTATCCAGATATTACTAAGGTAGCATTGAATATTGTTACAGTTTACAGCTCAAACTGCTGGGAACATTGGCAACAAATGATCACAAACAGGAAAGTGTTACAAAGATCTTGCATTGCTGAGGAGGTGTGCTAAACCCTGCTATAGACATCAAAGGATGCTCAGTATAGTAAAACTCATAAAAAATGGCATTAAGAGTTGAATGAAAGAAAAAAAACAGCCACTGTTATCTAATACTACAAAACTGATTTATTTAAAAAAAAAATTGTTATGTTTCATATTTAGCAGGCAAATTAAGCGCCCAGAATGCCTACAACCTGTTCCCACAATGACACAAATATTTGTGTTAAAGCTACAGGTATCAAACAACCTACGTTATTTTCACAATTCACTTAATATATTTACATGATCTCTCGGAACAGGGGAAAGCATTCAGCTGATGGTAAACATTACAAAGACTTATGGGGTTACAGTATTTATCAAGATATCCCAGCTTCAAAACTAGTACAACAGCAGCACTAAATGTATCAAATGAAATTCCACAGAAAGCAGCTGGGTTGACTTGATAAGTAGCCTCCATTGTTTAGGACTTGCCTGCATGTAGCTTATCTTAGTGTTGTGTCACGATTGACATTTTTGGACCAAGAGGTGTAATGAAAACAGCCGCCCTTCTAGTTTGAGACGGGTCAGATAAAATATTAGTATTAATTACAGTTCCATGCAGTATCCAGGGGGCAGGACGTTGTGCACCGGTAGCGAGATTTGTACCTTTTACACACGTCCACATTATACCTGCCCACTAACCCCAGGTCAGCAGTATGATAATGATACACTGCTGGTTTTGTATTTCCATTTGCTGCTTGGTGTAATACAGTCGACTCTTCAGATTTTACTGTATCATCACATATGGGACGTGTTATATGTGTTAAAACTTAGCACCGTGCATGTCAGGAGTCAAGATGTTGGTTGCTGTCTCCACTCATTTCACCAACGTTCGTGCAAATATATGCGGGGGAAAGGGGTGGAAACACATATTTTGACAGTCGCAAACTATTCATAAAGTTATTTAATTTGTGGGAAAGATGTTGTTGTTGGCAGATTTTTGCCCCAAACTAGCCATTTTCTAAACAGATAAATGTACACATTTACTCATGTGTGTTTGAATGCTTCACCCCTATCTAGTTTAGTCTGTTGTAAGTGACTCCTTAAAGATTCGCTAATGCTTATCATGGTATATGCTTGTCTGACCTCCCTACATTGTTAAGGCTTTGTCCATAGCGCTAGTGCAGTCCATAACTCGCGCCAAAACAAACACTAGGGCGCCAATGCATATGCGCATAGTGCACATGCACTACAAGGAGAGCGGCGCTTCGCAATACAACCAAGTTTGTACTTCAAGCGCGATGTCGGGTCAAGTAGGAGCGCGGAAGCTAGCGCGTTCTACTATGGACACAGTCTAAGATGTTCAGAAGAAAATAACATCACAACTCTACTGTTTTCATTTTCTCCTTATTACAAACACTTTTACACGAGTGCTGCTACTGTGCGTAAATGAATTATCACGCGGCATTATACGAGAAGAGAGGAAAAAAAGCAAATGTCAGAACAACATTTGCGCCTGCCAAGTGAATAACTCCATTTTAGCTACGAGGCCTACATTACCCGAAAAGGTAAAATGATGACATAATTAGAAAAAAGTCAAATAAATGCCAAAAAAAGGGATTTCATCTAAAACATGGACATTTTTGCATGGAAAGAAAAAGATTATTAGAAAAAGAAGGGGAACTACTAATAAAGATATTGCTATATGTTTGTAAGACAGAATAAATCTCTAACTGCGTTACCACGCGGCCTGCCAAACCTCACTCAAGTTATTGCCTTTTGATGGGTTGCAGGCGGCTCTTGCACCAACGGGTTATTTGTAGCATCCCTGGTCTCAAAGGAATCCCACTTTTAGAAGTCAGACATGGTGCTTTACAATGTAACGTGTGTTTGCTCAAAATCAGCCCCCACATAAAAATCTCCTTCAGTTGAGTGCATCAGTCCTCACAAAGCCTGCCCATATTTCCTAGTGGATCCCTAAGACGACGAAGGGTTAATGCAGGTAGGATCTTTTCGCCTTCAGGTCACCTTTCCTCCAATGCATCATGAGGGCTCTGTTGCTCCCGTGATGTATTAGCATCATGCATCATCAGAAAAGCACTGCGTTCTTGATGCATTGCTCGCCACCATGGTGTCAGCAAGAACATTTCCAGGACTTTCATTTATTATGTGGAAACTACAACCCCTAGAAAAAGTTGAGACAAGTCCCCCACAACCCCCCTCCCCCCTTTTTTGTTTTTGTTTTGTTCTTACAAAAGACAGGTAGTGAATTTGAGCAAACTCTAGCCAGCCTTCAAAAGTTTTTATTATACAGAGTAATGTTTTTGCATGCTGGACTTAAGCTACATAGAGTAGTCTCCAGAGGTTATCAAATTCTTCAGTATGAATGTAAATTCCTGCAGGCTCAGGGCCCGGCTATTCACATACTGTCAGTAACCTATAAATACAATAATCCAAGCATCTTACTGTGGAAAAGAATGTAAGTTTATTATGAAGAACCCTTTTCCAATTCCCATAATCGCCCTCGGGGTGACACTACCTGACGATGACATAACTCTTTATTGCTTTATAAATCAGGCATGCATTAGTGTGACCACAGACTCCGTCCCTTATGTGGGAATGTTGATGGGATCTTTATTTTCGCTGGGGGCTACCAGCACTGAGAAGAATAAGGGGGCTGCCTTTTTTTTCTGCTTGATTTGAAGACGTGCTGGTTTCCGGTTAGAAAAGGAAAAAATGCCTGTTTTAAGCCTGTTAACAAAACACACAAAACCCCAGCAAACTCTTTTTGGGAAACCCTGAGCCCCCACAAAATATATATGTATATAAGTGTCAAAATGGAGTGCTATTGAGCGTGGCATATGTATACAACAGACGACAGAGAAGCCCAATGCTACATCCAACATGACAAAAATACACAGTAAAGTGCTTATATATTCTCTTGAAAAGGGGTCATTTAGTTTAACCCTTTGGCCAAAGCATTGTAAGCTTGCGAGCCCCGACAAGGCAGACCTCTGTCGTCTGTTTTAAGCCTGTTGCAGGGAACTGCTGGGAGAGCTGATGCGTTTACATCAGAGATACACATAGGTGGTTGTGTACCAATGTTTACATATTGGCAGTATGCTAAGAGAGCCCGTTTGCGTCAATTCATCAAGATGCTTTGCTCCATATTTGCTCCACTTACGTCTTGAGGTTTTTTTTGCAGTAGTTTGGGGGAGTATATTACAAGTATCTACATTTACATGAGTAAATGGTGTGGTTTTCCACTCTTTTTGAATTATTTGTGTCAGGCCCATGATGCAGTTTGCTCCATGCTATTATTAGATGCCTTTGTATCTAATTATTATATTTTCTATTTTTAGATATATTTTGCCTTGGACCCACTAACAGCTAATGTTATGTAGAAAGGGTTAATTGTTATTATTTGTGATCATTCTCTATCAGCATTTGTGCAAATCTAATACTTGATTTGCACTGAAGCTGAGATATGTAATGATCAATATTTTATAAATATGCCCATAATGATGTTCATTTACTATATGTTTTTATTGTATAATACTGTGTTCATTGGTTTATATGGCATCATGTTTGCAACATTGATATCCATTTTCTGTGTATTATAGAATGTTTATGCTTTTTAAAGGTAATAAGCCACTTACTTCTTATTATTTATGCTAATTGCATGAATTTATAATGTAATGCGCTATGCCATGTCAAGCGCAATGACGTCACTAATGACGTTTCGTTATTTTAACCTATAGTGTGGTGTTGTTGTTCCCATACTAGTTTGTACCTGGTAGTTGCTAGTTATGCCTGTGTCACGACTGTATAAAGTTTTGAGGCATTGATGGTCACGTGATGACGCGTCACGTGATCGCGTGAGAAACGTGACGTGATGAGTCACGCGGGACCTCTTTGAGTCCAACCACAAGATAGTGGACTTACATGTTAAATATAGGGCAAAGATTGGCCAATACACTTCAGAGCTTAATAAAGTTTTGACACACGAAATATGCAAATAGCTGCATGATGATGCGTCACGTGACGCGTTGCGTCACGTGATGACGTCATGAGTGACACTCCGCAAATTTGAAAATTAATGCGGGGGGTTATTTAAGGGAGGGAAACATAGAGGGAAGTTAGATTAAGCCCCTGATGAAGACTTTGCAGTGGAAACGCGCGTTGGGTAAATCAGAGATTACTAAAAAGCCCTTGTTGATGACATCCAGAGTGGAGGACAACTTTAATCAGCCCAGTACCTGCTGTGACGGCCGTGGAGCGGATGCTGTTGTTGTGAATACTCTTGTCTGACCTTATGACCCAGTGTGGTCTGAATGCTCTCAAACAAAGGCACTTATGTAAGTGGAATACTTTGTGTTTTTAACATTAAAAACAGTACTATACTATTTTTGCTTTCCCCCTTTTTTTGTATATGGATTCCCCCCCCCCTCTATATGGATCTGGAGTACCTGTCTGGAGATATAAGTTGGTAACTTCTAATAACCACAACGCTTTCATTTCACGTTAAACACGTGAGTGCAAATTTTATAGAACTTCCAGCATTGAAATTATCTGTTGGAGTAGACAATATTGCACTATTTTTGTGTTTCACTTTCTTTTCCATGTCCTGATGTGATTTGCGCACCTGTTTTTCCTTCATCTGCTGATTGAATTTGGTTTGAATTCTACGTCGGGAGCTGCACTCATTAAGGACAGTATATCATTTATGTTATTTGATTTATTAGTAATATTTGCGCTTGTTTTTTCTATTTCACTGGTATAACCAAATTAAAGCAGCAATCCAGGGTGCCTTGCTTATTTTGTGTGCGTGTTTTTGTTGTTGTTGCTATAGGATTGAAGCAGGGGGTCTCTGGAGCTGAACCTCGTTAATTTCAGCTCCCTCTACCTCCAGAGATACTTACCTCCATAGGGGGTGCCGGTATTTGCAGCCAGGGAACCTGCGTGCCTAACATAAAGGCGGCGTTTAAATGTCCCATGCCACGCGGGCCAATAGGAAACCGTGACGTCATCCGTTGCGGCTTTATATTGGCTCGCGTGACCTGGACATATAAACTTCAGGAAGCAGGGGGTCCCCGGAGCGGAAATGAATGGGGTTCAGTTCGGAAGACCCCCTGCTTCAATCCTATAACAACAACAAAAAAGAATGCAACTTGGATTGCTGCTTTAAAATAGTTCAGGATTACTAGGATAGAACTACAGTACAGTAAGTGACTTACACCTGTTAGAAAAAAAATCAGGCAAGTATTATTTTTTTTAATGAGGGGAACTTTGGAAGTGGGAGTAAGGGAATGTCGTACTCTTTACTTCCACCCCAAGGGTAAGATAACTAGATGTATAGATGCGCACGCCAAGTCTCTGAGTCACTTAGGGAAGAGGACAATGATAAGGGCGTGATAAATCGAAACGCTGGCCAGTTGAACTAACTGTAAAATTCATGTTGCAATGTTTGTATTGTCAGAATATACTTTCTAAAATGATTTAGAAATACATAGGGGCCTATGCACTAAGGGTTCATAAAAAAAAATCACCTGGCCAATTAAATCGCCGTTTTTGTGAGCGTTGCTATCACGGTATTCAGAAAGCGTCGGTTACCTGCGATAGCAAAATTCACAAAACGGGTGAGTAGCCGGCGACGTGAAGATCACCTCTCAGTAAAGGCCTAACCCGGCGATTTCTTTCTGCTACAGAGAGAGCTGCACAGAGAGAGACGCCTCTCCCTGCGCAAATCTCGCCCGAAATGTATGTTTTCTTAATATACATTTATTACTAGTGTAGATGAGCAAGGGGTCTCCGGAGCAGAACTGCATTGATTTGAGGTCCGGGGACCCCCTGCTTCCCGAGATACAGGCCCCGTTAGGGGGTGCCAGTATCTCCTATGCATTTTATTCCCACAGTCATGTGATGCGGGACATTTAAATGCATAGGAGATAACGGCACCCCATAAGAAAAGCACTAGTCAAACAATCAATGAAATAATTTTAAACACTAGCCAACAAATCAATTAATTAATAAAACAACTAGGCAACCCATCAATTAAAACCACTTGCCAACAAATGAAATCATTAATTAAAAACACAAAACAATCGGAAAATCACATTCAAACAAGACATTAAAATTACAAAATAATTAAGCCAACCAATAAACAGAAAAATACAAAACAACAATAGAAAAAAACCATTTGCCAAAAAATGCATTGGCTATCACTGTATTGATCTGTACCCTAGAGGGGTACAGATTAATACATTATCAGTCAATGGGCAATGACAAACATAAAATAAAAAATATACAATAAAAAAACTGGAAAAAAAATACATTTACATACATTCAATATTTTTCTTACCTTTAGAAGTGTTGGCCCTCCAAATCCTGGGGTTTCAGGAATCTCTTGTACCGCGACTTATCAAACTCAATCTAACGGTATTCACCTTGATGATCAAGGACAGGTAACAAAATACTACGTTCTTTTATCTTCTATCAGCTTCTTCTGTCTTCATCTGTCATTATTTCTTTATTTTCTTAATCTTCTTTCTTCATCTGTTAATCCAAACCCCAATGGTAAATCTACAACACGATGTTGACTTGACGGCTTCTTGAGCTCAAATGAGACGTCAAGACCTTATATAGAGCCTCTGACGTCACATTTTCTGGTCTGATGTTACAGCTCCAATCTGATTGGATGCTGTATCATGTGCCCGCCTTTTTTTTTTTGGTTAAGGATGTGACGTCATCTCCAAGAGAGGTATGTCACATCCTTCGAAGCACATGGCCATATCACATGGTATTAAAGCCAATGGGATTGAAGACAATCCCATTGGTTGCTGTACCATGTGATGGGTTACATTAGTTCAAAAGGATGTGACATCATCCCTTAAAGTGACTTAAAGGTAATGAAGTTGACTGTAAATGCATTTTTATTGCATGGGATTCATGCCGGGGGTCTCCGGTGCTGATATTAATGGGTATCAGCTCCGGAGACCCCGGCATTAATCCGATGCAGAAAAAAAGCATTTTTTTTTCTAATTCCCATCTCGCCGCTTATTGACAGGTTCTCACCACCTTCACGCCAACTTTTCATGGCGTGAGGATTTGGGGAGAAACTCGACATTCTAGAGCCGCGAAAGGCCTCGATTTTTTTTAAGGGAAATTTTTGGGGTGATTTAGGGCATCATGCAGTAAGTGTCGGAAAGGCAATTCTCGCCAGTTTGCCGCCAAAAATGCCTACCCCTATTCAGTAAGGGGCGAGAAAGTGGCGAGAATAAAAAAAAACGCCAGTTTTGTTGGCGGTTTTTATTTTCCCGCCGGTGGCGAGGCGAGAAGGCACTTTCCGCCTAAAATAGAAACATTTTCCGCCACGCTGTATTCTAGTAGTGGTGAGTAGCTTAGCGGTGCTATTCGCCACTCTAGAAGGGCGTTTTTATGGCGAATCAGCCACGCAAGAAAAAGTTGGCAAGTTGATGGTGAGAGGCTGCTGATGAGTGGCGGATCGGCACCTAGAAAATATTCTGGCTTTTTTCCTGGCTGGGATTGATGCCGGGGGTCTCCTGAGCTGATACCATTAATACCAGCACCGGAGCCCCCCGGCATGCATCCGTGGCAGGAAAAATGCATTTAAAGGCCACTTCATTACCTTAGCGGCTAACCGCTAAGGCAATGAAGTGGTTAAACAGCCGTGCCAGGTTTATTGTGGGTAGCGGGGGTGGGTGAAGGGGATATTTGGGCCTTGTTGTTTGTTTAGGGCTTGCGGGTGAGTAGCAGGAGGGTTTAACCCCTTCATGACTGTAGCTGTATTAACTACTCTCGCTACTCACCCGCAAGCCCTAAACAAACCACAAGGCCCAAATACCCCCTTCACCCACCCCCGCTACCCACAATAAAAAGAAAACACACACAACAGCCCCACACTAACTAAAGAAAAAAAAAAAATATATATATATATATATATATATATATATAAATAAATATATATATATATATATATTACACCAACAACAGCTATACCCCCCTAACATACAGTATAGTAATGGGCACAATGACTATTATCCACAAATGGATAATAGTGCATGTGTCCATTTAAAATACATACAGAACAATAAATACATTAAATACATATAGCACTCACCCATGTCCGGCTGCCACGATGAACGCCATCCTCATCTTCATCCTGCTAATGCCCTATCCGCTTCTGCAAAACAGACACAAGAATAAAAACATCCAATGTAATGTCCCCTAACCCCTTAATCACCATAGCGGTTATGAACCGCTACAGTCATTAAGGGGTTAACCCACCATCACCCACATACCCTCCCCCACTACCCCCCCATCCCCTGAGGCCTAACCACTCTCACCCACTACCCACAAGGGAGTCCTACCACATAACTTTGGGGCCAATACCCCCTCCCCCCACCCCACCACATACAGTACAATAATGTGCCAAATAACTATTATCCAGATAGGGATAATACATTATTTGGCCATTATTAAACACATTAAGTAGCATAGTAAAATAAAGAAAATTCTACTGACCTCTTCAATAAGATGGCCCCGTCGCCAGCATCATCCTTGTGTCCGTTGCCAAAATAATACATAGCCAATACATTGCAATGACATTCACATATCAATGAACCCCTTAATCACCTTATCGGGTACTAACCGCAAAGGTAATTAAGGGGTTAAGCCACCCTGGCCACATACCCAGCCTTCACACATTCCTTTGTACAGTGGCTTCATCATGAAAAAATAAAATAAAAATGAAAGAAACAAAATATATATATATATATATATATATATCAAAACAAAACAAAAACATTAAGGAGCGCCTACTATAACAACCTATAAATTGTGAGTGAATTAGCTACTGTGTTGAAACAACCAATGGGGTGGCCAGGGGGGGGTAATAATATAAGATGGATCCTATGTTGAAAAATATATCACATAATAACTAATAAAATTTTAATAAAAATGCTATAAAAAATATATAAAAGTATACAAAAAAATATTTAACTAAAAAATAAAAATGAATAGCTTTACTGCTGCGGCACAGTTTATTCGAGCATTTGCCCGTTCTGTGCCGCAGCAGTAGCCTGGCGCGCGCCCGAGTGTGACGGGCGCGCGCCGAAGCAGCGGAAGAGCGCCCTCCGATCGGGGCGCTCTCCCTACCGCTGCCGGGTCCGCCGGGTCCCCCGGAACCCCCTGCCGCTGTCCCGAGATCGCGGGACACCAGGGCTCCCTCGGGGAGCCCCTGGACACGCGTGCAGGGGGCGCACGCTCCCGATGACGCGTGACCGCGCGTCTATGACGCGCGGCACGCCGAGGGGCGGCCACTAGCAAGCCGGGAGATTTCCCGGCTTGCGGTACCGACCACACTTCAATAAAGTGTGTCGGTAGTGTAGATGTATACCAAAAACCTTAAAAAACATAGAGTCCCGTTCCAATAGAGTGCATCCAGGTAAAGGCAGCCCGTTTGAAAGGGACACAACTCCCTTGGAAATACCTATGAGAGAAAATGAGAAAAAAAAAACAGGCGCACACCTAGTGCATTAAAGTATAACAATCATTTTATGGAACATTAAAAAATAGACAAATGCCCACTCACAAATCAAACAATAAAAAAGAGCAGTTATGAGATTGGCCCTCATAAGCCACTGGCAGCGTCTCGATCAGCAATGGAGTTTTCCTCCTCCACACGTGTAGTACAGACTCCTTCACCGGAAGTGACGTCCTCCCGGCGTGTGCCCCGCAACAGGAAGTCCCTCCGGGAACCAAAGATCTTGCCTTCTTTCTTCTGGCTGTTGTACCATCAGGAGTAGTGGAGATCTGCCAGCTGCTTCTTGTCTGTCTCGCCACTCACGATACTGCGTCCGCAATCTGCTGTGTTTAGTGGGAAAGTGCCTCCTCCGTCTCAGCCACGCCCTACGCGTTTCGTCATCAAGGATGACTTCATCAGGGGATACCCATTGGTTGTGACCCCACAGTACTTATAGACAGGTTAATTTGCATACATGATTAGAAAACCTATTACATCGTTAATTACATGATTTTGACCTTTCATAGATATGGTGTTTCCTCATTACACTGATAGCTATAGAAAGGTTATGAGGGCACCACTGTTCTTGCAAAAGATAATAAAATATATATATAAAGAATTCAATATATAGCTCATTTGTATATAATATTTATTTAAACTATATTTCAATAAATAATCAAACAATATAAAAAAAGGATATGTTGTAATATAAATATTTAGATAGGGATAACAATTATGATGTCCAGATAAAAAAAAAAAAAAAAAATTTCAATTCATATTTTAAATAAAAATTAATTTTTTGAATGAAAATAAAAACAAAATGTTTATGAAGCATGATATAATATATGATTTTAAATAAAAAAAATTTCAATTCTTTGACTTTGAGACTTTGAATTTAAAATCATATATTATATCATGCTTCATAAACATTTTGTTTTTATTTTCATTCAAAAAATTAATTTTTATTTAAAATATGAATTGAAAATTTTTTTTTTTTTATCTGGACATCATAATTGTTATCCCTATCTAAATATTTATATTACAACATATCCTTTTTTTATATTGTTTGATTATTTATTGAAATATAGTTTAAATAAATATTATATACAAATGAGCTATATATTGAATTCTTTATATATATATTTTATTATCTTTTGCAAGAACAGTGGTGCCCTCATAACCTTTCTATAGCTATCAGTGTAATGAGGAAACACCATATCTATGAAAGGTCAAAATCATGTAATTAACAATGTAATAGGTTTTCTAATCATGTATGCAAATTAACCTGTCTATAAGTACTGTGGGGTCACAACCAATGGGTACCCCCTGATGAAGTCATCCTTGATGACGAAACGCGTAGGGCGTGGCTGAGACGGAGGAGGCACTTTCCCACTAAACACAGCAGATTGCGGACGCAGTATCGTGAGTGGCGAGACAGACAAGAAGCAGCTGGCAGATCTCCACTACTCCTGATGGTACAACAGCCAGAAGAAAGAAGGCAAGATCTTTGGTTCCCGGAGGGACTTCCTGTTGCGGGGCACACGCCGGGAGGACGTCACTTCCGGTGAAGGAGTCTGTACTACACGTGTGGAGGAGGAAAACTCCATTGCTGATCGAGACGCTGCCAGTGGCTTATGAGGGCCAATCTCATAACTGCTCTTTTTTATTGTTTGATTTGTGAGTGGGCATTTATATATATATATATATATATATATATATATATATATATATATATATATATATATATATACATACATATATATATACACACACATGATGAACCAATATATAAATAAATGTGTCAGGGTTAACAAAAACATGCTCCAATAAAAATACCAGTTATCCATAACATCATCAATGAAATACAATGCGATTTCCTAAACAAATCAAATGTAATCATCCAATCTAAAGCATCAAATGCCAATCAAAACATTGCATTTACATTGTATACATGCTGCATAAAATGTAAGCTACATGTAGACGCTGCAAATCAATGTTAACAATACAATATTTCAAATAAAATAGCATTACATCAAAAGAAGTATACAATGTAATCCAATAAAGTCACCATCAATCAATTAGCATACATGAATTACATCCCAAAACAATTAAAATAGCATCCATACCAATTACACAATTAACTATAGCAACCGTTAACGAGAACAAGTTACCATCATACAAAATAGGACACCAACAATTACAATATACAAAAGCAAGCCTCACCATTACCTAAAGTACAGTATAGAAGCCCCAAAATAACATCTATCTAATTATAAAATACATTGAACACACATCTATGCATAGCAGCATAGCCACAATCATTTAAAATAGTGCAAAGCAAGCTTTTAAAACACTATCATTTATTACCCTGTATGTATATATCTCTCTAGACATACATACATACATACATACATACAATGGCAAGAAATGATGTACAAGAAAAAAAAAAACCCTGTAAAAAGCAACAAAAAACACAGTTACATTAAATACATTTCTTTAGTTCACTTACCATTACTTGACCCACTCACCGACTCCCGTTGAACAGCTTACTCACGAACCAATCCACGAACAGGAACCCATAAAATAATAAACCAGAAAATAATAAACATTAAAATAATAAAACACGACAATCCAGGGGTCTTCTACTTCTAATCCATCTTCATCTGTATTCTTATTTCTTCTATCTTCTTCCGGGGTCTTCTTCCCGTCTGCTGCCACGCCCTGGTCTTCTTTCTTCGCCGGAGGTCCTTCCTCCTTGGCGTCTGGCTTCAAAATGAGATGACATAGGTTTTTAAAGGCCTATGACGTCACATTTTCGTCATGGTTTCCACAGCCGTGATTGGGCCGTGAAAACCATGTGTTTTGGCCGATAAAAAAATAAATGATGACGTCACTTAAAGGCAATGAAAGCACAGCTAATCAGAATGGCTTTGCTTCAATTGCCTTTAAGATGACGTCATTAAAAGAAACATGGCCGGCCTCACATGGTACAGCAGCCAATCAGAGCGTGGGAACTCCATCCCATCTCTGATTGGCTCTAGTAGACCATGTGACAGAGGCTTGGGGAATAACGGATATGACGTCATTGAAAGCCTGTCACATGGTACTAGAACCAATCAGAGTAGGGATAGACTTCCCACGCTCTGATTGGCTACCATACCATGTGAGGGCGGCCATGTTTCTTTTCATGACGTCATCTTAAAGGCAATTGAAGCAGAGCCATTTTGATTGGCTGTGCTTTCATTGCCTTTAAGCTATCCGGTTCAGTTCAGGGGACCCTTTGCTCACTGTACAGTATTATTAAAAAAATATTCATGCTGCTTCGCTACCATAGCAGATAGCCGCAAAGGTAAGGAACGAGTGTTTATTGATATGTGTGTTTTAGTCATAGTATAGATGTGCAGAGGGTCTCCGGAGCTGAACCGCTTTGTTTTTAGGTCCGGGGACATTCCGCGGTCACGTGATCGGGACCTTTAAATGCAGAGGGATACCGGCACCTCATAAAGGGGCCTGTATCTCAGGAAGCAGGGGGTCCCTGGACCTGAAACCAATGAGGTTCAGCTCCGGAGACCCCTTGCACATGTACACTATGAATAAAAATGGTTTAAAAAATAATTTTTAATGTGCCGATGTTTGCGCCGAGAGAGCAGCGGATCTCTCTCTGCTGCAAACACATCTCGGCAGGGGACGGCTTCTCGGCAGCTTCTCGCCAGGCAGCCGTCTCGCCACTGGTTACTAGCCATTTTATCAAATGGTGGTGGCGCATTCATTCGCCAGGGATTCGGCCCTTACAGCATACAGCGAGTTTAACACGCCAAAAACATGGCTAATTGCAAAACTGCCTAATGCATTTTTCGCTAATTACTGCATGATGCCCTTAGTTTTTTATGCCCACATATTGATGCTTACAGAATCGGAATAGGCATTCTGGGCGATGAGTGCTCGATAAGTGGCTTATGAACGCATAGTGCATAGGCCCCATAATGTTTTTTGTTGGTTTTTTTTGTTTGTTTTTTTAAATCAGGTGGAGGTGAGGGCTAAGGGCAAATGGGGAAATGGGCCAATTAGCTCATGGAATCTCTACCTAGAGATCCAGAATCCCTGTGCAGGTTGATGACTACAATGCAGAATGTGCTGAAGCTTAAGTAATTGAGCCAAGTACTTGTGAGCTAAGTGATTTGTCAATCAAATTACCACGGTATGCAGGGGAATATGTGTTTAGTGATGCTATACCATAAAACACCTTACAGACCGTTCACTTGAATGGACCATAAGATGTCTTATAGAATAGCACTGCTTAGTAAATATGGTCCGTGATCCTCAGGACTCTGACAGTGAAGGGATTATAAATGCACTATATACGCAGAATTGTAATATAATCTAATGAACAGCACTGTAGCTGATTGACACTTCTTTAAATAAATCCCCTCTCTTAAAAATAGGATTCACAAGTGAAAAAGTAATGGCTCTTCACTCCACCTACCATAACAGTTTGATCATTGCTTGGAGCTTGAATTACTTTGTTCCATCTATTGCTACACATCTTTGGACCAAACTTCTTCCAGGCTTTTTAAAGATGTTCAATAAAGGAATATCTTTAAAAGCCTTTGAGCTCTCTTGTGATGGCATCGGGACTCATTTTCTGTGTATCAAGTCAATGGGAGTTTTGGGTCAATAGTGGTGTGACTGGCCGCGTCGGGGCTTAAATGAGCCACTTAGCGGTGTAAAGTCTTATTTTGTGACAGGCTCACTGTGAATGAGCTAGAAAACTAAAGACTGACGCACTCCACATGCTCATTTACACTCCAGCAGTGAGAACACGTTCTATCTGTAGGGTTAACACTGTGCAATCATTTCTATTCGGGAAGAGCAGTGGAAGATCTGTAGTGGAACAACTAAAATATAGCTAGCCTGAAAAAATGTTATTGTGTGCAAACATTCAAAACCACAAAGGCCAATTTTCTTCATTAGGCATATGCACTCTACAAATACTGTCTCATTTGCATGGAACCCTGTTAGTGTTGCTGTGGAGCTTTCCTGACCATTCTGCACGCGACATTAAGAAGCAGGAATATATTGCACCAACAGAAAGCTTGAGAAATTCTGTGGTACACTGGTATCTCCCAAGATCTCTCTCGGATACATGTTAAGTTTCTTTAAAATACCCACCCGTGTGTTTTTATTGACATTTTTTCCGTGGAACGCAAATCGTAATCCCTAGATATTTGGGCAGTAAAACCACTATTGTCTGTGGAAATAGAAATAATCATGTTGTCCACCCCCTGCCCCCAAAAAGGACGTCCCTGAACCAAATCAAAAGAAAGCTTCACGGCGTAACAATGATTGTAAAAACGCGACATTAACAAATCAAAGTGTATTTGCAGAATAAAGAGTATGAGAGATCCACAAAAGGATGCAAAGCTTTAGCAGTATTTCCATTCATTTGAATAGGAGAAACAGGCATGCTACAGCTTATTAAAACACCTACCCCCCCCCCTCTCTACCAAGTATAGTGCTACAGCTTAGCATCCTTTTGTGGGCCCATGTATTGCACCTTTCCAAAAAACGACCCTTCTTGTCACTTGTACCGCATTGCAATGTAACTGATGGGTTACATTCGGACACTTGCATAGTTCACTGAGTTGAAAAAATAAATCTCTCCAGCATGACTGTGCTCAGTTTGAGCATCCTCGCTGCAGATGAATAAGCAGAGAAAGGAATGAGAGGTGCGTTGCTACTGCTAGCTCGGTTTTCAGAGTGGAAAGGAGGTAAAAATGCAGAGTTAGCTTTAGGAAAGGGTGCAGAATGGAATCCAATTCCCTATAGCCTTTTTCCTTGTTTTTACCATGATTTTCCTACAAGAGTTGCGTTATCTTAAAGCTCTTATGGTGGGGCTTAATTCATGATAACACAAATCCTGCAGTGCCCTTATATGGCCAGTGAATAGCACACATGAGCCGGGAGTAGTTATCAGAGATTATAGCGAGGATTTCATAGCTTCTACTTAACAGAAATAGCTTTTCTGTTTTCTGGGTAGATGTGGAACCCATCCATTGAGGATCATAAGACGTTATTTATTAGGGTCACGTCTTGTGTGACTTTCAGAGATATCAACATCAGATTTGGGGGTTCTGGGCCAACAAATTGTATGAATAGAGAAGTGCTTTCTCCACTGAAGTCGATGTGATAGCTCATGCTGAAAATCAGTGAAAGTTGACAGGTCTGAACCTTCAAAGTGGAGGGATCTGACCCTTAGCAGCACATAGGTAGAGAAGGCGATAAGAGAGTATTTAGGACTTTTACTTTCATCAAATAGTATTTAATACTTTATGTACGTAATACATACAAAAGGCGAATGGAAAGAAAAAAATCCTGTGAACCTTTTCACCCACTGGTGACTTTGGGGCCAAGAACAATGACTTAGTTGGCTTACAACTGGCTTCCAAGCCTCTTTACCCAGTGAAACCCTGACAGGCTGTGTTGTGTGGATACTCTTTTCATTTGAACACTATTGGGCAGAGCCACTGAGCTCCATTGGTGACTTCACAAAACGTTAATGTAAGTCAACGTCTCATTAAGTGCTAAGGTGGATCTCCAAAGCCCACTAATGATGCATTAAGGACTTGTCTTAATAGTAAGATGGCCTGCCAGTAATTTTAATGGTGTTAATGATATGTAAATGAGGTGTCAAACACCTCAACATATATCCACAGCAGACCATTAAAGTTACAGCAGCAGTCTTGGTTTCGCTTTTTAAAAAAAAAAAAATTAAACTTTATGCAGCATGTACGTAGCTTTAATGAGAAATAATTACCTAACCTGCTGATTGATCTCTTCTCCTGAAATCAATCGTCCAATACCCGGCTTGTGGCCGCCTTCTGACTCTGTGCTGCAGTCTGTGAAATGCTACAGCTGCAATGTAACATTATACTTTTGTGTAACACATCATAGTTACAACTTTCAGTGTAATAGACAGTCTGCAGTTTGGAACAAAGCAACAGATCTGTTTGTGATAGTTTGTTGCCAAAGGGCAGAGCTAAAAAAAAGATGTGTGAGATCTTGTTTCAAAAGAAGAAGTTGATGTGACTTTCTAAATGGTAGCAAGGGATAGTGAGTGTGTGAGTGTGTGAGTGTGTGAGTGTGTGAGTGTGTGAGAGAGAGGTAGTGGGGAGAGGGAGGGGTAGTGGGGAGGGGAGGGGTAGTGGGGAGGGCAGAAAGAGGGTGGAGAGGGGAAGTGGTGGGGAGAGAGTGATGGGGGGAGAGAGAGAGAGGGGAAAGGGAGAGAGAGGGTGGATGGGAGAAAGAGGGTGGATGGGAGAGAGAGGGGGATGGGAGAGAGAGAAGTGGGATGGGGAAGAGAGAGAGGGGGTGGGAGAGAGAGAAGTGGGATGGGGGAGAGAGAGAGGGGGTGGGAGAGGGAAGGTGGGGGAGAGGGGAAGTGGTGGGGAGAGAGAGGGGAAAGGGAGAGGGAGGGGGGAGAGAGGTGGGATTGGACAGAGAGAGAGAGAGAGAGGGGGAGAGAGAGGAGGGATAGGGAGAGAGGGGGGTGAGAGAGGTGGGATGGGGGAGAGAGAGGTGGGATGGGGGTGAGAGAGGTGGGATGGGGGTGAGAGAGGTGGGATCGGGGAGAGAGAGAGGGGGATGGAGGAGAGAGAGAGAGAGGGGGATGGAGGAGAGAGAGAGGGGATGGGGGAGAGAGAGGTGGGATGGAGGGGGAGAGAGGGAGGTGGGATGAGGGGGAGGGAGTGAGAGACAGAGAGGTGGGATGGGGGAGAGAGAGAGGGGGGAGAGAGGGGAGGGAGAGAGAGGGGGAGGGAGAGAGATGGGAGGGAGAAAGAGGGGGGAAATGGGGAGGAGAGAGAGAGGGGTGGGGGGAGAGAGGGGGGATGTGGGGGATAGAGGAGGGCGGGGGAGATAGAAGGGGGAATGGGGGAGAGAGGGGATATGGGGAGGAGAGGGAGCGGGCGGATGGGGAGGATAGAGAGAGGGGGAATGGAGGGGAGAGAGAGAGGAGGCGGATGAGGGAGAGAGAGAGGGGGCGGATGGTGGGAGAGAGGGGGCGGGTTGTGGGATGGGTGTGAGAGAGGGGGGATGGTAGAGAGAGGATGGTGTGTTAGGGGAGAGAGAGGGGGATGGGAGAGAAAGGGGGTGGGGAGAGAGAGGGGGTGGATGGGAGGGATAGAGAGAGGGTGTGAGAGAGGGGGGATATGGGGGAGAGAGGAGGGGG
Source organism: Ascaphus truei (assembly GCF_040206685.1). Lineage (NCBI taxonomy): Eukaryota > Metazoa > Chordata > Amphibia > Anura > Ascaphidae > Ascaphus > Ascaphus truei. The sequence goes on along the minus strand of NC_134485.1, from coordinate 212,238,878 downwards.
GAGAGAGAAGGGGGAGGGGGAAAGTGGGAGAGAGAGAAGTGGGGATGGGGGAGAGAGGGAGCAGGCAGATGGGGAGGATAGAGGTGGAATGGGGGATAGGGGGTAGATGGGGAGAGAGAGGGGATGGAGGAGACAGAGGGGGGAATGGTGGAGACAGAGAGGAGGGGATGGGGGTGGAGAGAGAGATAAAGGGATGGGGGGTGGGAGAGATAGAGGGGGGATGGGGGATTAGGGGGAGAGAGAGAGGGAGGTAATGGGGGAGTGGGGGAAGATGGGGGAGGGGGGCAGTATGGAGAGGGGGCGGATGGGGGGGAAAGAGAGAGGGGCGCATGGGGGGAGAGAGAGGAGGCAGATGGGGGGAGAGAGAGGGGCAGATGGGGGGAGAGAGAGGGGCGGATGGGGGGAGAGAGAGGGGCAGATGGGGGGAGAGAGAGGGGCGGATGGGGGGAGAGAGAGGGGCAGATGGGGGGAGAGAGAGGGGCGGATGGGGGGAGAGAAAGAGGGGGCGGATGGGGGTGAGAGAGCGGGGGGATGGGGGAAAGAGAGGGGGGTGTTGGAGAGAGAGGGGATGGGGGAGAGAGGGGGGTGATTGGAGAGAGAGAGAGAGGGGATGGGGAGAGACAAAGGGAGGGGATGGAGAGAGAGAGAAAAGGAGGAGATGGGGGAGAGAGAGGGGTTGGTTTTGGAGAGAGAGAGGTGGGAGAGGGAGGAGGGGATGGGGGAGAGAGAGAGGGATGGATGGGTGGAGAGAGGGGGTGGATGGGGGAGAGAGAGGAGGGGGTGGAGGGGAGAGAGAGGAATGGATGGGGGGAGGGAGGGGGCGGATGGGGGGAGGAAGGGGGCGGATGGGGGGAGAGAGAGGGGTGGATGGGGGGGATATGGAGGAATGAGAGAGGGGGATGGAAGAGAGAGAGGGAGGGGATGGGGAGAGAGAGGGAGGGGATGGAAAGAGAGAGAGGGAGGGGATGGAGAGAGAGAAAGAGAGGAGATGGGGGAGAGAGAGGAGACAGATAGGGTGGAGGGGAGAGAGAGAGGGGGGATGGGGGAGAGAGAGAGGAGGCAGATGGAGAGAGAGAGGGGGTGGATGGGGAGAGAAAGAGGGGTGGGATGGGTGGGAGAGAGGGGGTGGTTGGGGATGAGAGAGAAGGGGATGGGAGAAAGAGTGGGGGGGGGGGGGGTGGAGAGAGAGAGGAGGGTGATGGGGAGAGACATGGGGTGGATGGGGGAGAGAGAGGGTGTGGATGTGGGAGAGGGGGGTTGGGAAGAGAGAGAGGGAGTGGATGGGGGAGAGAGAGGGGATGGGGGAGAGAGGGGGTGGATGGTTGGGTGAGAGAGGGGGAAGATGGGGCGGATGGGGGTGAGAGAGAGGGGGCGGGGGAAAGAGAGGGGGGTGGTGGAGAGAGAGGAGGGGATGGGGGAAAGAGAGGGGGTGTGGAGGGAGAGAGAGGGAGGGGATGGGGAGAGAGAGGGGGCGGATGGGGAGAGAGAGGGGGGAAATGGGGGGGAGAGAGAGAGGGGGCAGATGGGAAGAGAGAGGGGGAGAGAGAGAGATTGGAGTTGGGAGTGAGAGGGGGCGGGTGGGGGAGAGAAAAAGGGTTGTGAGAGAAAACAGGATTTCAAACCACCGGCTTAGAATTATAACAAACCGATCAGATCTCGTTATTTATCAGGGAGACTCCATGATTTCTAAACTGAAGACCTATCGTTTAGAGACTTTCATCCCGAAAATAATTCCTTCGATCGTGAAAGATGGAAGCAAATGGAAGTTTTAGAAAAGTCCACATTTTTGTCCCCAACCTCCCGAATAGGATTTTTCATGTTTGCAGTGTGGTCAGTAGGTTAAATTAAATTTGTGATGTAGCCAATGTCACCTTAACGTAGCACAGAACATAGATTTTGATCCATTTTGAATGCCCCTTAAATCCACAATGGATTGTACATTTCTACGGGTGTTCACATGGCACAGGAGCGATGAATGAAAAAGCACAAAGATAGAGGCACCAGTGCACACTCAGCTCTCCTTACACTGCATGCATTGTTTCCTTATCCCAAAGCTATTTTTCTCCTGAGCAAGCAAAACCCTTCAAGAAATAAAGCGCAAAACGATTTGAAATCCTAAACAGAAGCTTTCGGCTCCCGCTCGACTCACGCTACTAACCCCATTTCAGCTTTCCAAACGCCTGGTTTTTTTTTTCAGCATAGAGCAGCATTTTGCTGTTTGGAAGGCAATGTGCTTTGGCCCCCCCCAGTTGCTTTGGGGTAAGACAGGCTGCGGTTTCTTCTTTGTGCTGCCTGGCGATTGGCGGGTTGCTCAGCAGCTGATATTTTCCGATGCTGGATGCACAGGAGGGTGCATGTGACTGATCGCATATGGAGTTCTTGAACGGTTTTCCTCCTCCGTTAACCACTTTGCTGTCAGCGAGGCCTGCAGCGCGGTGCTGTTCTAAAGCATAAACAAAGGCATTCCCAAACGTTGCACGAATGGCAAATGTTTAGAATCGCGTGCTGTAAAGCTGTCTCAACTATGCTTGCAGTGAACGGGTTAACATACACATTTTACAATGTCCCCCATGTTTTCATACATACACCTGGAAGATCATTGAGCAGGTCTTCATCCAGCAGTAGACCTATAAGGGCTGAAGATGATATACAGTCAGTATATATATATATATATATATATATATATATATATATATATATATATTTATTTTTTTCTCCTGAGCAAGCAAAACCCTTCAAAAAATAAAGCGCGAAACGATTTTAAATCCTAAACGGAAGCTTTCGGCTCCCGCTCAACTCACGCTACTAACCCTATTTCAGCTTTCCAAACGCCTGGGTTTTTTTTCACCATAGAGCAGCATTTCTTTTCACCAACTAAAGGCTGGCGCAAAAGAGATGGAGCCATGAATAAAAGCATTATTGTTTATTTTATGCACACCATTAATACTAGAGGCCGGTGGGGGTCTACGGATGGTCCCCGCAGGTGTCCATGGGACTCCAGGTGGTCCCTGTGGGTGTCAGGGGGCCCCACAGGGGTCCCCGGTGGCGTCCGGGAGTCCTCGGGTGGTTCACATGGGTGTCTAGGGGTACTCCCCCAGAAACCCGTGTGAACCACCCGAGGACACCCAGACACCCGTGGGGACTACCCCAGGGCCCCTGCCGGCCTATAGTAATATTCCTGTGCCTAAATCTTTTTTGCCTTTTATGTATGTTAGGGGGTATAGGGGTTGATAGGGACACAGGGGGTGGGTGGGTAGTACATAATACAATGTTTATTGGGGGCAATTAACCCCAATAAACCTGCTATTGTGCCTTAACCCCTTCATTGGCTTAGCGGATAGCCGCTTAGGTAATGAAGCTGCTTAATGTAATTTTTTAATAGTGTGCGGGAGCAGGGGGTCTCCTGAGCTGAACCACTTTGATTTATGGCTCAGGGACCCCCTGCTTCCTGAGTTACAGGCCCCGGTATGGGGCATCGGATGCCAGTGTCACCGTCATTTTTAAATCGTCCGCGTCACGTGACCAGGTGATTTAAATAATGAAGGAGATACCGGCATCCCATATCTGGGCCTGTAACTCAGGAAGCTTGGGGTCCCGAGGCTGAAATCAATGCGGTTCATCTCAGGAGACCCCCTGCTTCCACACACTATTAATAAAAATTACATTGAAGCAGCTTCATTACCATGACGGATAGCCGATACGGTAATTAATTATTGTTTATTGTTATTGGTGTTTTGATAATAGTGTACATGAGCAGAGGGCCTTCTGAGCTGCACCGCGTTGGTTTAAATCGCAGAATTTAAATCCCACGGTCACGTGACGCGGGAGCTTTAAAAGCACAGGGGATACTGGCACCCCATAACGGGGCCTGTATCTTGGGAAGCAGGGGGTCCCCGATGCTGCAACCAATGCGGTTCAGCTCAGGAGACCCCCTGCTCATGCACACTATTATTAAAATCTATATTTTTACTGGACGATCGCCTGTAAGAACCATGCATGGAGACACAGCGTCTCCCTGCATCTCTTACAGGCTGCAGTTTTTTTCTATCAGCTATCACGCAATAGAATGTATAGCACGATAGCTGATACTAACAACAGGTAGCACGATAGCTGATACTAACAACAGGTAGCACGATAGCTGATACTAACAACAGGTAGCACGATAGCTGATACTAACAACAGGTAGCACGATAGTGCTGATACTAACAACAGGTAGCACGATAGCTGATACTAACAACAGGTAGCACGATAGTGCTGATACTAACAACAGGTAGCACGATAGCACTGATACTAACAACAGGTAGCACGATAGTGCTGATACTAACAACAGGTAGCACGATAGCACTGATACTAACAACAGGTAGCACGATAGTGCTGATACTAACAACAGGTAGCACGATAGCACTGATACTAACAACAGGTAGCACGATAGCGCTGATACTAACAACAGGTAGCACGATAGCACTGATACTAACAACAGGTAGCACGATAGCACTGATACTAACAACAGGTAGCACGATAGTGCTGATACTAACAACAGGTAGCACGATAGCTGATACTAACAACAGGTAGCATGATAGCACTGATACTAACAACAGGTAGCACGATAGTGCTGATACTAACAACAGGTAGCACGATAGCACTGATACTAACAACAGGTAGCACGATAGTGCTGATACTAACAACAGGTAGCACGATAGCACTGATACTAACAACAGGTAGCACGATAGTGCTGATACTAACAACAGGTAGCACGATAGCACTGATACTAACAACAGGTAGCACGATAGTGCTGATACTAACAACAGGTAGCACGATAGCACTGATACTAACAACAGGTAGCACGATAGCACTGATACTAACAACAGGTAGCACGATAGTGCTGATACTAACAACAGGTAGCACGATAGCTGATACTAACAACAGGTAGCACGATAGCACTGATACTAACAACAGGTAGCACGATAGTGCTGATACTAACAACAGGTAGCACGATAGCACTGATACTAACAACAGGTAGCACGATAGTGCTGATACTAACAACAGGTAGCACGATAGCACTGATACTAACAACAGGTAGCACGATAGTGCTGATACTAACAACAGGTAGTGTAACAACAGGTAGCACGATAGTGCTGATACTAACAACAGGTAGCACGATAGCACTGATACTAACAACAGGTAGCACGATAGCACTGATACTAACAACAGGTAGCACGATAGTGCTGATACTAACAACAGGTAGCACGATAGTGCTGATACTAACAACAGGTAGCACGATAGTGCTGATACTAACAACAGGTAGCACGATAGCACTGATACTAACAACAGGTAGCACGATAGTGCTGATACTAACAACAGGTAGCACGATAGCACTGATACTAACAACAGATAGCACGATAGCACTGATACTAACAACAGATAGCACGATAGCACTGATACTAACAACAGATAGCACGATAGTGCTGATACTAACAACAGGTCGCACGATAGTGCTGATACTAACAACAGATAGCACGATAGCACTGATACTAACAACAGATAGCACTATAGTGCTGATACTAACAACAGGTCGCACGATAGTGCTGATACTAACAACAGGTAGCACGATAGCACTGATACTAACAACAGGTAGCACGATAGCACTGATACTAACAACAGGTAGCACGATAGCACTGATACTAACAACAGGTAGCACGATAGTGCTTTTTTTCACGGACATAAAAAGATGTCCTACACTTCATAGTGAATCCCGCTGTTGGCTTCATTTTTTTAAGCGTGATAAAAAAATGTCATACTCGCACGCAAAAGCAATGATGTTATCACTGCTTAGTGACTCGCCAACAGAATGAGGTTTTTCAATAGTAATAGCAAGAAATTCCAAGTCAGGAAGTGCATTTAGTGAGTTTTACCTGTACAACACACACGCACACGCACACGCACACACCTAATATAAGGCTGGGCTCAAATTGTTAGGATTCAGAAATTAAGAATTAGACACATCAATAAGACAATTTGTTCCCCACATATTTACATACTGTATTTACCAAATGCCTTGTTCCCCCCTCATAGGAGACACATTGCCCAATAGGTGCTTCACTGTAACATTGGCTAATGATCTGCAGGGTATGTTTGGACGTGCGATGCTACCTAGCTCAATCATTTGTGAAGCTGTTACAAGAAAACATTTCACTGTTGCTATTAAACAATAATAAGTAATCCCTTTCTTCTCTTCCTTCTCAATTAACCCCATTTGCTGCAAGAGGGGCCAGCAACACGTTGCTCTGCATTGTTCTGCAATGCATTGCAGGTCGCAGCAGCAGCAGCAGCAGCAGCAGCGGTTAACATACAGTATGCATTACAAATCTCGTTCTAACTTCACTGCTCAGCAATGTAAAGCTTGGCAAGAAACCATGCATAGAAAACAGCAAAGACAGATGTTATTATTTTTTTTAATCAGTGTAGGAGAGCCCTGAACCCTTCTACTGTCGCAGTAAGTTCTCCCCACTTACCACTTAGATTGTAAGCTCTTCTGGGCAGGGGCTCCTTTTCCTAGTGTTATGTTTATGTCTGAAGCGCTTATCCCCATTATATGTTACATTATTCTGTCACGTGTTTTACTGCTGTAAAGAGCTATGTACACGGATGACGCTATATAAATAAAGATATACATACACAGGCAGATTTAGCATTTGGAGTTAAGCTGGAGGTTGCAAGTATTTAGGGGTGTTGGCATCAAGCAAGAAGGGGTTGCCTCCTGGCTGCTGATTAAAGGAACCGCCTGGGGTACTGCAGAGTTTTATACAGTAGGGTGAAGTTGCAATTTTGTCCGTTATGGCTTTCCCCCCTAACATGTTCTGATAAAGGTGAAAGGCGTCTATTCAATATGCAGTCACACAGCCCCCCTCTTGCTCTGGAACATTTCACTGAACTAAATGGGCCTAAAATAATCTCCATCAAGTGGAAGAGGCATCACACCACATCAAAGCAGCAATCCACCAGGTTAGTTTTTTTGTTGGGTGGTGGGGCTGGGAGGCAGAGTAGGGGTTAATCCTACCTTCTGGCGGTAGCGGCCCCTGGGGACACAATATGTGAAGATGAGGTTGCAGACCTTGTGTTGGGGACCCGGCGGCCATATCTGAGGTGTTTGTGTTTCCCATGGGCACAAAAAAAAAAGTATTTCAAGAACAGGGAAGTCCCAAGATATTTGAGGACCACAGTGCAGTTTCAGGGGACTCCGCTGTTTAGGTAAGATTTAAATGAAATCAATATCAGGCGATATTGCTTATTAGATTAGACAAGGTAAAGATGCAGAATGTAGGCCCAGCCTATTGCTGTTTAGTTGGGGGGGGTGGTTTAAATAAAAAAACGCTGGGTTGGAGGCCTTGTACCCTATAAAAAACCCTTTCGTCCTGGTTTAAAAACGATTTTTTAGTCAATTGAAAAAACATCGAAATAAACAAATATATATGTAAATATACAGAATGTGTCTTGCTTACTTGTTTTTCCTTTTTTGATGGAATGAAAAAGGTTCATAAACGAATTAAGATAAAATGTATAGTTTTGAAGGACTAATATAATTAAGACGGACTTTATGTAAAGCTATTTTAAGCTTTGATGACGGGCTCCCGCTTCACGTCTGTTTTAGTTTAAGTTGTACTTTCTTAAGGCTGTCACATGACTGCTTAGATTTCCCACAATGTCCCTGATGTCCTCTTTCTTTAGGCTGCAGGCAGCCATTCATGCGACCCTGTGGGGTGAGCCTGCAGCACCTCGCTTTGTTCGTTCTTCAATACACAGCAGGATGCTGCACTATTAGCTGCTGCTCTTATCTACGCATTTGGTAAATATTGGATCCGTCATGTCGTATTATAACCCATTTCTGCTGGCTGGAGGCAGGGGGGCTGCACGAAAAAGCAGGAGATTACGTTTTAAGTGACGCTTCCCGTCAACAACTAGCTTTCATTTGTTTGCTTGTGTTTTTTTTTTAACTCATGAATGGAGCGTTATATAACGTTATATACCTATTAACACCTACTCAAGAAGCAGCGGGAAGATGTATGTGTAACGAGTATTCCCTGTGAACACATACGCTACTGATGCTGTATATTACCTGTGTGGCCCTCAGGAGCCTAAGCCTCCACTCGGGGAGCCTGGGTTACATATATATTCGCAATCTCGTGGTGCAACGCCTCCACCTGGGAGGGATCTCGTCAGGACGGGAAGGGGCCCTCACAGGACACCTTATACTCTATAAGTCCCAATGTCATTCACTCCCACTTATGAGAGTACACCCCTTTGCCCACCACCGTGTACCCCCACACCGTGTCCACAGTATAACCCTTGTCCCGTGGTCAGCGCTGCCACTATGTGTGAGTACTCTGTAGGTGGTGCATGTGCGTAACCATACCTGCCCAGTGCGGCTACACCCGGGCATTCAAAGGGTCTTCAAAAAGGATCCGGCGACCTCCTGGGCGACGTCCGGTTCCACCAGCGTGATGATCGGTCAGGCTGACCACCGGAGTATGGTTCCACTGTCTCTGCGAAGTAGGCCTGATCCCAAACCTCGGAATGGGAAGTGCAGCGTCCGCTGTGTCCCTAACTGTGCTGCTGACACTAAAGGGGGCAGGGTCCCTAACTTAGGTACACACAAGAAAACAGCGAGCGCACATGTGGAGAAAATAATGAAAATCATGAAACACTGTGTTAGATGTCTCTTATTGATCTATCATAGAATTAATAAGGGGGATGGGGTTGAATAATGCTCATGCTAATGTATAAACAAACACTCACACGGCCAAATGTGAGTGGCAGTCACATCTGTTGCAGAGTATTGCTGACTCTGATCTGGTCTCTCTTATACTCACAGCCCCAGGGTGTCAAATCTTTTCTCCAGGTTATATGGGTAAATGTGGGTGTCACTAGCGTCTGCACGTGCCCTTGTAGATAAAGTATGCCAGTACTTTCTGGTACTCCTATTACCAGTTTTGTCCAATAATACCTCAGGAAATAGGAAATGGAAATAGTGGGAACAAATCCCAATGGGGGATAATGCGCACCGCTCGGCCCCCACCCTTCAGATATGCCGGCGGGTCTGCCGCTTGGCTCCGACGGCACTCGTCCTTGCCCCTGACAGAGGAGGTAACGGGGGTCCGGGGCTACACATGTGTATTAGGGAGTAGCCTGACTTTTTAGAGGAGAACTCCACCCTAACTAACCGCCATTTTGTTTTTACAGTTGGAAGGGGAATTCTCCAGAGACATACTGCACTATTTCCTGAGATATTTACTGGTATTACTTCCTGTTTTTCAAAGGTGCTTTAAATGGCCATCCAGTAGGAAACTAAAGTGATGATGTTGCTGCTTCCTATTGGCCAGAGATTTGACTGCCATTTTGTTTCCCCTGAGAGAGATGTAAACCTGGAAACTTCACTGGTATAAGTAGCTTAGTAACCGTAGGGTCCCAGTAGCTGAGCGGTGCTTGGCCCAGGGGGATCTCCCGTCTCTCACTCTGTAAAAATAAAAACCACGAGTAGTAGGAACTGTTTCTTTGCTGTTTTTTCTGAAGGCAAGTGAGGATTTCGTTGCTACCCTGAGCAAGTCTCTCTATCCCAAAGTGCTGGGACAAACATTAGATTACAACAAGCGACAGAGAAGCCCAATGCTACATCCAATATGACAAAAATACACAGTAAAATACTTATATATTCTCTTGAAAAGGGGTCATTTAGTTTAACCCTTTGGCCAAAGCGTTGTAAGTCTGTGAGCCACGGCAAGGCAGATCCTATTCACAGGTCCTAACACTACCAGATAAAATACTAATATACCTCTATTAGGATTAAAAGTCTCATTTACCTCTATTAGGAGGGAGAAAGACCAACATTGGATCTATATCCAGTAAATTGAAAAGGACCTACTGACTTGGGAAGTTCTGTGTGTTGACATACATTAGATTGTAAGCTGTTTGGTTGGTGACTCCTGATGTCTGTAATAGTCCCCTTGCTTCCCTCTATTGAACTTGCTGCATTGTAGTGGTGTCTAAACACATTCTTACAACTGTCCACAACAATCCAAACCTCTAACAATCTCACTTCCCTTAATGAAAACAGACTGGAAAGAACAGTATTGGAGAATACGAACGCTTATAGGTTGGGCGTTTCAGGTTCTGAGCCACGGGGAGAAATGACTGCCGCTTCCTCTCATAAAAGTTGAGTACTTGTGCGAGTTACATGTGTAACTTTATACTGGCCCCAAACTGATAGCTGTTGCTGCCGTGGGGGCCTGAGTCCTCTATTTCTGGGAGGTACACCACATGTGGCGTTAGGTCAGACAACGGGAGACAGACTACAATGATGTTTCTAATATAGACGTTTTTATAGAGCAAGTATGGATAAACCTTATGTACCTTGTAACCCATAGCAAAGGATCACTGCATTTCTAACACATCAACATAACATTCCCCATAAGCGCTGCGCGGGTGCATGTCAGTGTCTGAGGCTGCGGCCACTCAATCCTGGGTATCAAGGCCTATGCGGGAACACCATTGGAGCTCGTTAATGCAAATAAGTGTAACGGGCCTGTACTTCGCAAAACACTTCGGTACCACTTACAGGTATAGCTGAAGAGGTTGACGGTCCCCGCCGACGGCGCTCGCTCCTCCGTGTTGCTTTCACTCTGACGATCTGCTGGGCCTCCCTGCACAATCTGCTGTTCTCCCTCCAGTCAATGCCCGCTCTCTATTACAGGACACAGACTGGCCCCAGGGCACACGCGATCAATCCTGAAGTCCTTCAGGCTCGTGCATATCTGCTGTAGCAGTTCTGCCCCTGCGGGTCCTGTCAGAGACTCTTAGGCCGTGCTTATACCAAATGCGGCCAGGCGCACGACATTGTGCGCCGCCAAAACAAATGCATGTTTTGCACTGAGCGCGCACTAAGCGCGTGCAAGTGAGGCGACCAAGCGCGCAAATTCAGAGCAGATTCAAGAAATTGATTTTCTTGAGCGGCAGTCGCGTCGTGAGCGGTTCAGCCAATGAGGACGAACCGCTCAAGTGACGTCCCTGTCGCCCCTCGATGTCTCCTGCCTGCAGTGCATGTTTCGGGCATGCGCATCGGCCTGAGGGAGCCCGCGTGCCCTGCCGGATCGGATATAATCGCAGCCTTAGAGAGCTCCTTCCTTTGTCCCACCTCTCCAAATCTAATTGGTTGAGGTCCTGTCCATCACAAGTCACATTCTCCTGTACCGGAAGTGGCTCCCTGCTGTAGCACAGCATGCTGGGAATTGTAGTTTCGTATTGCAGGCATGGGGCAGTGTATGTATGTCAAGTGCGCGGCACTTAGGGGGTTACACGTTCCAAAAAAAAAAAAACGGGATTTTTGAAGGGGGAATTACATACAAATAATAAACAGTAATAATAAAAAGAAATATATAATTACATGTATACACACACACACACACACGCACGCACGCACGCACGCGCACGCACGCACGCACGCACACGCACGCACACACACAACACACACACACACACACTTATACATATGGTTGTTTTTGTTGTTGTTTTTTTTAGATCGATTGATAGCTTAGAAGAGTTACCAGGCCAGGGACCAAGCGGACGAACACGGAGAGAGAGTGGAGCTGTGCTCGGTAGCGTATGCATTGTGTTTTCCAACTAACGGAGTACAAGTGAAGGACCTGAGCCGCCATGCTGACTGCTGTTTTTCCCCACAGTCTTCCTGGCCTCTGGTCAAAGTTGATTGTGTGCATCCAATTTGAGACATTTCACGCGAGTTTCCTGAAGCCAGCTGTGGCCACCCCTTTCATGCCGGTCCTGTTTGGCGATAACTGGGTTAATTCAGGTGTTAAAAAAAGGAGGGGGAAAATGGTAGCAACGGTACATTATTCATTACAGCGAAAGGGTTCATGGGATGTGAGCAATATGTTGCAGGCCCCTTTAGTGCGGTACATTATTGCATAGAAAGTAGTGCGACGTGACTGTAAGATGCTGTCGCTAAAATGGATGCATTAGAGGTGTGCAAGACATAACATTTTGCTATTGTCGGCGGGCAAAAGTGATGCTATTCCATAATAATAATAGCATGTTCTTGTATAGCGCTGCTAGTTTTACATCACTCTTTACAGAGACATTTTGCAGGCACAGGTCCCTGTGTTTTTTTTTGGTGCCTGAGGCACAGGGAGATAAGGTGACTTGCACAAGGTCACAAGGAGCCGACACTGGGAATTTAACCCCCTGCTGCAAACTCAGTGCCAGGCAGTGTCGTTACTCACTGAGCCGCTCCGTCTCCCTAGACACCATAAGACACTTTATTCACTTGCAGGAGTTAACCCCATGTACTATATACTAAGGGTGAGTACCAGCACTGGTGTTATGATTTTGTTTTGGTGTTGGTTCTTAAAAAAAAAAAAAAAATGTTTGTGTGTTGGTTTTGCCAAAACTAGATTTGTTTTGGATTTAAAAGAAAATGATGGAAGAATTTTTTTTAAATTATTTATATCATTATCAAACGATTCTTATTAGTAAAAATGTTCACCCCGAAAACTTCAACCCCTTCATAGAAATGAAAATTTTAATTCATCTGAAGATAAGCCTTTTCAGATTAAGTTCGGATTGTTAAGCCCCGAACGTAACCGTTCTTAATGTAGGTACTGCACCGACACACTTTATTCGAGCAAATACCCAGTATGTACCTGGCAGATACCTGGAATGCGCCGCTCCTCACCTCTGACAAGCCCCGTTGTGTTTGCCTTCCCAGCCTGGGTTCATGCCTGGCTGACGGGCGGCTGATCTGTTAAATGATAATGATTAGGATTTAATAGGCTGCAATGCTTCGCGTGTCTACCAGATGGCATAAATTCATGAATTGTAATGCAGTATATATATATATATATACTGTGCAGTATTGCAGCCAGCGGGAATAAAATGCTTCAATCCCTGCCTGGAAAATAACCCAATGCACTCGGGCAGAAAACAGTCACAAACCTCAATACACCCGGGTATACCCAAATTCGTGGGACTAGCCGAGCTCGAATAAAGTGTGTCGCCAGTGTAGCACAAATTCAGCATGTTCGACGAACTTGTGACATTTTAGGAACAGGTTCGCACGAACCGGTGCGAATCGGCTGAATCTCACCACTGGTTATAAATTGTTGCTTTGCTTTAGTTAGTCCTTATAACTTTTATAAGGACAAACTAAAGCGAACCAACAATTTCGAGAAAAAAAACACATGGAAAAAGGAAATATGGACAGATAACCGTTGATAAAAATAAAAAAAAGGTTCACTAATGGGGTGCAGATATTTTTTCATATAACTGAAATGATGGGGTTAGGGGGGCAGTCCCAGACGGGACAGTGGCATGTTTAATAACTGATCAACACATTTTTCCTAATAAAATCTGACAAGTATAATTTTTTTTTATCTTTTCTATTATAAATCAAAGCTTTGGGTGTTTTTTTTTACAATCTTTATCTAACGTCTTGTGTCACCAAATTGTTTTTTTTAGCTCTGTCCTTTGTTTGTTTGTTTGTTTGTTTGTTAGCCAAACCATGGACAAACATACGTAGCTGATATGCTTGGATCCAGTGTTTCTAGAGAAATGCAAAACATATTCATTTATCACAAGGTACCAATAAGTTCGACACATACTGTAAGGGTGATTGGGACTTAAGTCGTGTTAAGACTTAGCATCGTTTAGTACATTTCACTCTAAATGTTTGGGACTTCTATACTTCGATCCCAAGCTCAGGCCTCTGTTCAAAAACTGTGGGGCTGTTCACTTCTCCAGCCCCGGGAGGCCTCTTTACGTCGTATTGAATACGGGCTTTAGAGAGTGGAGGAAAAAGAGCTCCAGGTATCCTGCTTTACTTCTTAGTTGTCATGGTACTGTAGCATCCTTAACAGTACTTAGATGATTAAAAGTATCAAATACTGTACATATACAGCAGTAACATGACCTACTTGGAGACAGAGAAGATGATGTGAGTAGTGCTGGTCAGACTGTGTGTAGGCTGGTGCATTGGTGATTGGTATCTGACCTTCCAACATGAGAGGTCAGGGATTAGGGGATGTGGGAAATGGTCATAATACAACAGAGGCGGATGCTCATGGCGAGGGATTGATCATTTACATCTTTCTTCTCGACTGAAAGTGATCTCCATTGAAGCTGGAAGTGGTCAGCTTAATAGTCAGCACTTGTAAATCAAACAATCGGAGAGTTGCAAAATCACATATGCCAAGACTCGCCAAGAGCAGGGATGTTACGATTGAGCCGAGAGGGGTATGTTTTCAACACCACTGGATCCCCCAAGTCAGCACTCTCGGTTGCATTTTATATTTCATTAAATAATGCACCAATGTTCATCACGGATTTACATACAGCCATGATAAAATAGAGAAACTAGCGGTGATTACACTGACTGACCTTTCTCTGGCAGCTGACAGAGAGCAACAGTAGCAATCGGCTCAGTAATATTTAACATACTACATACAGTCATGTGAAAAAGAAAGTACACCCTCTTTGAATTCCATGGTTTTACATATCAGGACATAATAACAATCATCTGTTCCTTAGCAGGTCTTAAAATGAGGTAAATACAACCTCAGATGAACAACAACACATGACATATTACACCGTGTCATAATTTATTTAACAAAAATAAAGCCAAAATGGAGAAGCCATGTGTGACAAACTAAGTACACCTTATGATTCAATAGCTTGTAGAACCACCTTTAGCAGCAATAACTTGAAGTAATCGTTTTCTGTATGACTTTATCAGTCTCTCACATCGTTGTGGAGGAATTTTGGCCCACTCTTCTTTACAACGTTGCTTCAGTTCATTGAGGTTTGTGGGCATTTGATTATGCACAGCTCTCTTAAGGTCCAGCCACAGCATTTCAATCGGGTTGAGGTCTGGACTTTGACTGGGCCATTGCAACACCTTGATTCTTTTCTTTTTCAGCCATTCTGTTGTAGATTTGCTAGTGTGCTTGGGATCATTGTCCTGTTGCATGACCCAATTTCGGCCAAGCTTTAGCTGTCAGACAGATGGCCTCACATTTGACTCTAGAATACTTTGGTATACAGAAGAGTTCATGGTCGACTCAATGACTGCAAGTTTCCCAGGTCCTGTGGCTGCAAAAACAAGCCCAAATTATCACCCCTCCACCACTGTGCTTGATAGTTGGTATGAGGTGTTTGTGCCGATATGCTGTGTTTGGTTTTCGCCAAACGTGGCGCTGTGCATTATGGCCAAACATCTCCACTTTGGTCTCGTCTGTCCAAAGGACATTGTTCCAGAAGTCTTGAGGTTTGTTGAGATGCAACTTTGCAAACATAAGCCGTGCTGCCATGTTCTTTTTAGAGAGAAGAGGCTTTCTCCTGGCAACCCTTCCAAACAAACCATACTTGTTCAGTCTTTTTCTAATTATACTGTCATGAACTTTAATATTTAACATGCTAACTGTAGAGTCTGAGATGTAACTCTTGGGTATTTTGCAATTTCTCTGAGCATTGCACGGTCTGACCTTGGGGTGAATTTGCTAGGACGTCCTCTCCTGGGAAGATTTGCAACTTTCTTGAATGTTTTCCACTTTTGAATAATCTTTCTCACTGTAGAATGATGGACTTTAAATTGTTTGGAAATGGCCTTGTAACCTTTCCCAGATTGATGGGCAGCAACAATTGCTTCTCTAAGATCATTGCTGATGTCTTTCCTCCTTGGCATTGTGTTAACACACACCTGAATGCTCAGACCAGCAAACTGCTAAAACTTCGGCTTTTATAGAGGTGGTCACACTTGCTGATGATCAATTAATCAAGGGCATTTGATTAGCAGCACCTGTCTGCTACTTAGCATCTTAATTCCTATGGAAGCAGTAAGGGTGTACTTAGTTTTTCACACATAGCTCCTCCATTTTGGCTTTATTTTTGTTAAATAAAGCATGACACGGTGTAATATGTCATGTGTTGTTCATCTGAGGTTGTATTTACCTAATTTTTAGACCTGCTAAGGAACAGATGATTGTTATTATGTCCTGATATGTAAAACCATGGAATTCAAAGAGGGTGTACTTTCTTTTTCACATGACTGTATGTAAATATTTCGAACACGCCTTTCTGGATCTTATAAAAATGCTGCAGTATATGCCGAGTATGAGGATTCAGTATCTCCAGACCACCTTCTTCTTAGTGGTAATACCCCCAATCCGGCCATTAGATCTGCGATCGCCCCTCAACTGATTGGGCCTCATTTTAAAGTCAATAAAGCTGGAGGGAAAGGTTTTTGAAGTACAGCCCCAAGACTATGGAATAAGCTCCCTGCAGCTTTAAGAAACCAGGAAGCTTTACTTCCGTTCAGAAAGAAAATAAAAACCTTCCTTTTAAAACAAAGCCTGACAAATAGATCCTGACACCTTGCTAGCCAGCTTTCCTGCCCCTACTTGTGTACCTGCCCGTGTTGGTCCTCCTCGTCTGTGTGTCCCCTATATGGTCTCTGTGGGTTTTGGTTGTATAGCTGGGATGGGGGTCGACCTTGGGCTTTTACACGCACTAGTACTGAGCTTCTCAATGAGCAGCGCGTTCTAAAAAGTTTCAAATAAATAAAGTAATATAACTTTCATACAGCAGTTGCTTAATGTACAGCTTTCGGTTTATAAGGCCTTATTTGAATAGATTCTCTCTTCAGTCGTCTTATTTGTTGCTATGCCTGCTCTGCTGTCCTATACCCTACAACTGTCAAGACTGCATGCCCTGGCAGAAGCAGCAGCTGCCGGGAAATAGACACTGTAGTGTATTTAGTCCAATAAACAGCCACTGAACGCCGTTCCATTACAAAACAGGTTGCTGCTCATGTTCGGATGTGGCAGAAGATATCACGCCGGCTAATGCAAAATAACACACAAAAGAACACATTAAATAACGTTTGAGTTATCTCCTAAATCATTGCTTTCAGTAGCGTGCCAGCGCATCACGTTAACGAGAGCAGTGACGTTTGCCACTGCATGAGTCAGGCAGTGTTTACTGTGATGTTTAACCCTTTGAGTGACCCAAGACGTAGCTACTACTTCTTGGGGTCCTTGCACTCTGGGCGCCCCACAACGTAGGAGCCACATTAAAAAAAAATATGCTTTGCTAGGAGAGGTCACATCGGATGACCTCTACACTGATGAGGAATGGAAGGGGAGTGACACCTCCACTTCCATTTCTAGTGACGGTCACTTGATCGCGAGTGCCAGAGTGGCACTGCGGCACCTTCCAGCACTCAAAGGGTTAAGCAGGCATCTAACGATTGCTGAACCCCTTTGAACAGAAATTAATTGTGAAAGGGATTAACTAACCTTGGCAAAGTTGGAAAGACTTCAACATATTACGCTCAATCACCACCACTGCCAAATTGGTAAAGCAGTAGCAGATATTCGGGGGACACCAGTACAAATCTAAAGTTGAAATAAGGCAAGTAGAAGTCATAATAATAATAATAATAATTAAAAAAAAACTTTTAAGGAGGAGGAGTTTTAGGGATGTGCATGGGGATACTCTGCATTGTTGTACAATGCAACATGGTTCTCAATAGACTCCCAACCCTTCTCCTTCACCGTGCACATTTGGCAAAACACGAGTGACAATTTCTACCTTGAGAAGGTTAAATCAGCTCAAACCCCGTCATTGCCACTGCTCACAGAGGCAGATAGTTGAAAGGTGAAGGCTAACCATGCAGGATAATGAATATTGCAAATCCTAATCCTGACAGGAAACCAGATCAGCGGGGCGCCGAGCCTCTGCAGTGCCAATCAGGCCCTCATCTCAAAATAGCTGTAATTTGTAGAAGATAAAATGGATTGCTCTGTCTTTACCCGCAGTACACACACACGCACACACACACACACACGCAGCGCATTACACACTCAGAATTTCCTCTGCTTGTTTGGCAAAGAGAAAATGAATGGAAAGCCATCATACTATTCCTGTGACCATTTATGCCTTAACACCCATTAATAGGTGGCCCTCAGAGGCTTCACTTGTGGACAACAACCTCTGGCCACCCCAGCAGCCCGCTTTCCCTAGTGCAGAGGGAAGGGAGATGTTGCTGGTGTGGATCGTAGCTTCTTCCTGCTCCCTGTGTTGCCTAATGACAGTGCTAATCACTAATTCCCAGTGTGACGAGAGGAGTGGGGCAGTTTTCATCCGCACGCCAGCATTAAGCAGCTGACTCGAGGGGCGGGGACAAGCTCCTTTATATAATGTGGGTAATCTGTAGCCCCTTTTCAGGGCTTAAGGGCCGCACATGCAGCTTTTGAGGTATATCAGGCCTACCACTGCCTTAACCCATTCACTGCAGGTGGACCAGACCTCTGCAGAAGTATAGTATATTTGTTGCTTTCCTAACCCCTGTTTTAGCCATAGATTTCTTTGTTAATTAGTATTACTGACCTGAGGAAGAGAGGAGAACTCTCGAAAGCTTGTCCTATGACATAAATTGTTAGTCCAAATAAAAAAGGTATTACCTAATACTGAAGAACTCATTTATTCTGTACTATCGCAACTGGACTAACACGTCTATTTCTGTTATATATATATATATAGTGTTCCCTCTATGTATATGGATATGTGCGTGTGTGTATCTGTATATCCGAGTATGGTGTATGTATGGTATATACAGCTCAACCCGTTATAGCGCGGTCCTCGGGGGCCACCCGATCCGACCGCGTTATAACCGGGGTCTCGCTAATTAAAAAAAAAAATGGCCGCCGCACACCCGATCGGGGGGAGGAGGGAGGAAGAGGTGAAGTGAGGCGCTGGCAGCCCTACAAGTCCCCCAGCCCTACACGTCCCCCGGCAGCCACCGTAACTCCCTCCGCACTTCCCCCAGCAGCCTCACTTCTCCCCGCCACCCCCGCTCGATGCCAGCCTCACTCCGATCCCCCCCAAAGCCCCGCTCGATGCCAGCCCCGCTCCGATCCCCACCGCCAGCCCCCGCTCCAATCCCCCCCGCCAGCCCCACTCCGATGCCAGCCCCGCTCCGATCCCCCCCGCCAGCCCCACTCCGATGCCAGCCCCGCTTTGATGCCCCCCGCCAGCCCCGCTCTCCCCCTGCCAGCCCCGCTTTGATCCAGCCCATCAGCCCCGCTCTCCCCCCGCCAGCCCCGCTCCGATCCCCCGACACCAAAGGTAGGGGGTAGAGGGGGGGGGGCTGTGAGTGTGTGCAGTGTGTGCTGTGAGTGTGTGCAGTGTGTGCTGTGAGTGTGTGCAATGTATGCAGTGTGCTGTCAGTGTGTGGACGCAATGTTGAAAGAGAGGAGCCCCCTCAACTTTTCATGTGCTACAAAGAATCAATCCAGGAATATATAATCCGTTTAACCTTCAAAACGATACCGGACATTCAGGGGTTAAATAATTGAAGTGAAACAGCTGAGTCTCCTGACTCTCCTCTAGTGTGGGAGCAGCCTGGCGATATACAGAGGGTTGACTGGAGTGGTTTTGCAACCAACTACAGACCCCTCCAATGTATATATCTTGCACTAAAAGTGGCTGGTCCCCTGGGGTAGCTTATTGTAATAAAATAGTCACTTACTCAGATCTTATTTGTAGTCCATTCGAATCGGCGTGCTCCAGGCTGTTTGGTAATGAAGTAAGGAACGTCCTCTCAATGAAGAGAGTAATCAGCGGGCACTGCCCGCTGATTACTCTCTTCATTGAGAGGACATTCCTTGCTGTGAGTGTGTGCAGTGTGCAGTGTGCAGTGAGTGTGTGCAGTGTGTGTGCAAAAAAACCCAACTTTTTTTAAAAATTTGGGGTCCACGCTCAAACCACGTTATATGCGGATCCGCGTTATAGCGGATCGCGTTATAACGGGGTTGAGCTGTATGTGCAGCATATGGATGTATTTATATGTGAGTGCATATGTGTGTACACATGCACATTTTGCACTATTCCCTGATTACATTCTTTAAATAGATCACCAGACATAAAATAGTTAGATAATAGTTAGCCTTTGCACCTTCTGGGGTACTTTTTCTGTCTAGTGGGTACTGTACTATTATGTGATTCTTCTTGGTACCCTACCACACTTTTTTGCTGACATTACTGTTTTCTGACTTTAGCACTTTGCAGACAGTCTACTTATACAGCTCAACCCCCTTATAACGCTGTGCTTGGGGTCCAAAGAATCACATCGCGCTATAAGCAGATCGATAAGAAAGTCAAACCGCGCTCTTGCTTCCTAACAGGATCTCGTAGTGGATCAACTCTTCCCTCTTGCAGCTGATGTGATGTGAAGGCACCCCTCCTCCACAGGTCCCGTCGCAGGATGCACCGTGCAGCTAGAAGTCAGCCCACAGGTGTACCTACCCCCAGCTGTCCCATCAACAACCAGAGACCCTTCGGCACGCCGGAGTGAGTTTCTCTGGGAAACCGGCATTTGAGGCGGGCTACTATTCACGGGTCCTGCGAGAAGCTGCAACCCGGAAGTAAGAACTATATGGTGCTGAGCCAGGCAGCCCCAGCACGTGGGTCTACCTTGTAAGCCTCTGCACCATCTCTTTATGCCCAGGACACCACCAGGACTGTTTCCTCTGCACCTTAATACTGGATGTACTTACCCTTATATGTAAGTTTTTATTGTTACTACTACTAACATGTTTTAATTAAATCTTGACCCTCGGTGCGCTTTTGTGTTTTATTCCCTGCTATAAGCAGATCGCGTTAGAAATAATGTATAATTGTATGCATTGTACAATAAAGTATTTAAGATACCAATAATCGTGTTGTAAAGTACTCATAAATACAAAAATTGGGAGCCGCACGTGCATCGCGTTATAAGCGGATTCGCGGTGTAACGGATCGCATTATAACGGGGTTGAGCTGTATATGTTTTCTTTTAGTATTTGGCATTTTTATTATCTTTATCTTGTTTGTTTGACCATTGATTGCATATTTAATAAATGTTGTATTTTTCCTACCCGCCCTGAGTGCCCCGTCATGGAGTTTCTGTGAATCTTGTCTTTCAATATTTACTTTTTATATATAAACAGAAACACAATATTATATACATTGTATGTAAGAGGGATATCTGGTTACAATGGATGTGGACAGGAAGTGTGAAATAAGATAAGGTACAAACAGGTAGCCTGGTGTGAAAAGTAACAGTAGAGACATACTGTAGAAGGCTATTCTCGTTTGAAATGCAAAGGTGCCTTAGACATTAAGGAAACGTGAGGGGGAAGTATGTGGGACAAGACAGGGACTGTGAAAAAATATATCTATCAATGTAAAAACCACTCTATCTATTTCATGAGAACAGGGGACTGAAGGCAGCACTACTACCAAATTGGTAACAAAACCACACCCAAACCTATGAAATACAGGTGGTGCTCCCTAGAGAAAGTAATATATATATATATATATTACTTTCTCTAGGGAGCACCACCTGTATTTCATAGGTTTGGGTGTGGTTTTGTTACCAATTTGGTAGTAGTGCTGCCTTCAGTCCCCTGTTCTCATGAAATAGATAGAGTGGTTTTTACATTGATAGATATATTTTTTCACAGTCCCTGTCTTGTCCCACATACTTCCCCCTCACGTTTCCTTAATGTCTAAGGCACCTTTGCATTTCAAACGAGAATAGCCTTCTACAGTATGTCTCTACTGTTACTTTTCACACCAGGCTACCTGTTTGTACCTTATCTTATTTCACACTTCCTGTCCACATCCATTGTAACCAGATATCCCTCTTACATACAATGTATATAATATTGTGTTTCTGTTTTTCTGCCATACCCGAGTGGTTGGAAGGCTTGTAACAGATCCACTCACTTGTTGGTCTAAGAAAAGGTATCAGACCACCGACACCCTCTCCCTCCTTTTATTTTTGCTGCTCAGAACAGACATAATCCAAACAGGAGTCCTATCGACTCACACCAGCCTGTTTGCTGCCATTTAATTAAAGTGACCCAATAATAATCCTTTTAAAACTACTATGCTATTTAATCTGTGAAAATCTATGTTATCGTCCTCTGTTGATATTTGTACCCCAAAATCAGATTGGACTAATGTATGGGTGCCAGTGATAGGGTCTATCACTAGTAAAAGGGTTCATTAATTTACCCTTTCCAGAGAGAAAATTTATAGGCACCCACGCTCGTGCTGTCCCATATAGTAAGTGTAAAACTGTAATCCTCGTGCAGCCGCCAGAAGCAGTACCTCCATAGACTCCTATGTGAGAGCTCCCGAAGGAGGTCTCGCAAACACACACAGAAGGAAAAAGCATCAAGCGCACTGAGGATCACTTGGAAAATAGTTTGTATTAAAAAGTCCTCATAGGACAACATGATAAAGAAACAACAATAGATTATTAACAAAACTTGCATAAGTGGTACATATCCAGGTGGTACACACAGACCGGGAGTTTGGGGATGAGTACAGCAAGTTAGGGCGTCCGGACCTCCTGATGAATAATATCAGTGCGAGAAATGTAGAGGTCACGTGAGGTTGCTGAACGTGTTCCCCTTGGTGGGGTCACAGACCGATTTGAGGGAGGGTCGGAGCTCCATCTAGCTAACGGTGTTTGTGGTCCAGACCCCTTAAGCACCGCCTGCTCATCCTCTATGTCCCGATCTGTGCGTACCACCTAGATTTGTACATTTATGTATGTTTTGTTAATAATCTATTGTTGTTGTTTTTTATTATGTTGTTCTTTGTGAGGGCTTTTTAATACAAACCATTTTAGAACTGATCCTCACTGCGCTTTTTGCTTTTTCCTTCTGTAATTTACCCTTCCACTTTCAATAAAAACACACCTGGCCTCCAGCCCCAAAATCAGGGTTGGGGCAACTCCAGTCCTCAAGGGACACCAACAGGTAAGCTTCTAAGGATATCCCTGCTTCAACAAAGGTGGGGCAGTCAGTCTTCGATTAATCCACCTGTGCTGAAGCAGGGATAACCTTACCTGTTGGTGGCCCTTAAGGACTGGAGTTGCCCATCCCTGCCCAAAATGAATGATTTGTTAAATAGCCCTTCCCCCCCCCCCCCTCAGAGAACACACACCAGGCTGCACAGACCCAGTACAGTGTTACGACAAAAAGCCCTGCACGCTGCTTTGCAAAGAGGGAAATGTTTGTTAAACAGGCATTCTGCTAAGTGGAATAAACTGTGCTGCCATTCAAGGCATGTTGGTTGGCACAATGTTAAATAGCAGAAATAGCTGCTGCTGTGTTTACAAAACTCAATAACTGCTCCAAGGAGAGTACTGCTACTGGAACACATTCAGCTCAGCGTTTGTTTGTCACAGCCTCCATTTACTGTACCTAGTGAGTCACATAAACGTAAATGTAAATCATCGAGGCTTTTATCCGGGAGCGAAGGAATGGCGCTCACAGGTTATAGGCTCCTTGCATCTCATTCGTTAACAAGTAAAAGGAAACCTGCAGGGGCACGGTAGTTGTGCAGCTGAGCGGGGACGCTGGGATGCGCTGCAGACAAGTGATGCACGGGGATCGGGTGCCCACAGCTCTTTCTCAATGTTTTCCAAACATTTTTTCTAATACATTATTATATCGGGATCATTTTAGATTTCACTGCCACAATCCAAATCTTTCATTTCTGAAACATAGGGAGATGAAGAGGGTTGTCACAGGTCAGATAGAAGTGACACAGGGTTTACTGAGAGCCACTTCAGAGGCCAGCATCAGGCCTTAGGCCTGGGACATAGTAGTGTGAGCAAGGTTGACCCGTGCTGAGCCGCGCTCACACTCGGCACTGAGCCCCTGCAGCCGCAATGAGAGCGGCTTTAGCAGGGGCTCGCGCACGCGTCCGCACGCTTGCGGAAGCGTGTGTCTCACCAAGTTTTCAAATTTGGCGCTCGCCGGAGCGCAGGGCCGGTCACGTGAGCGGTTCGCCCAATGAGGGCGAACCAGCTCCGTGACGTCACTGGTCCGCCCCCCGACCCGCCCCCCGACACGCCCACGGACGGCGCGCTGTGTAAGGCCAGGGAAAGCACCGCTTTCCCTGAGCCTCAGCGCGCCTCCGCACGGACAAAATGACTATGTCCCAGGCCTTACAACTTCAGTGAGTGCTGGCTCAGCATCCAGTTTACGCTCTAATTTCCGCATAGAAATACGCAGTATAATGATATTAGGCATGCAATTTTTTCTGGGAGTTTAAAAAGCCCACATGCCCTGTCACAAAAACGTCCCTGCCTTCCACAGTCTCAAGTTGTTTAAATTCCACTAAAGCGCACAAAATACATCTTCCTTTCCAGAGGTGTCAGCACTGCAATGCCTTGCAGCGAATTGCCGGCACTTCTGGCAGGAGAGCCGCATGCCTTCTTGTGTGCAGAAGCAGCCATTCACTTTTGAAGCTTGGTGGAAGAAGGTTTGCTACAATAGGCTGTTTATAGACTTGCTGTAGCACGTCCTTAACCAGTGTCTCCCTCGTTATCCTGCCACTCTGAGCAGGGCTCACGTATGCTCCTGTTCTGCTACGCTCTTTTAATTTGCAAGGGCAGACTGAGGACAAGGCTGTTGACAAACAAAAAGGGAAATTAGCATGTAAACCCACTGCAGCGAAAGCGCTTTTGGGGGGGTTATTACAAAAAGCAGCAAACACGACATAACAAATACATGGGAAGGGCAATTGCTGTGAAAGCTATTTCGATTTGAAGCATTCAACATTTACAGCAAAAAGACAAAGAACACTGCCAAGTAGATCAACTTGGTAGCTCATTTCAGGACATAAGCAAAGGGAGCAGTCAGCGTCACTAGTTTCTCTAGCGCATTACTTAACAACGGCAGAGGGGCCTCCAAATGTTGCTTGTCCCACTTTCCCTTAAAAACTAACTCTGTTAACTTAGGACAGTTTGGTATGGTCCTAGCTCTGGACATTACATCCGTTGACATCCTGAGATCCGTACTTGTGTTTTGTAGTCAGGGAAGTAACCCCAAAATGTAACTCTTTGGCTGGCAGCAACGCATTGTGCACACCAACCGTTCCAGCGGAACGCCCCTAATTCTAGCGTTTGACGTTCTTTAACCTTTGCAAACATAGCCTATCGGTCACAGGTGTAGTGCCAGAACCTAAGGAACGTGCAGGATGGCTCGGCCACTGCCATATTACCACTGCTACCGAATTCAGGCTAGGCTGTGTATGGAGGTCTCAGTCATGGGTTGTTATATTCAACCAAACAGGTGTTTATTGAACATTAGTAGCAAACCGCAACTTCCCTTGACAGCAGAGCTCCCGGGTTTCTCACTGACGAGAACACAGGCTTGTGTTGGGATGGACTCTCCAGGGATGACAGGAGACTGACCATTGGTGCTGATGGACTGCGCTATCCATATGCGGCTACAGATGCGGGGAGCTGTCCCTCCAGGTCCCCTTCTGGCAGACCCTCCCTGAGTGTCCTGGCCACACGTGTGGTGGGAGTACTTTCCATTATGGGATTGTTGCATTTTAGTGTCTAGTGCTCCTGTCACCTAAGTTTCCCTCATTGTGATTCCTTACCACACACAGGAAACCTCCCTCCTATACCTTAGCCCAGAGGTGGGCTACCTATTTTTCAATGTAGCCACAGGTGTGGCGAATGAGAAGTGAACATGGCCACACCATGTAAAAATTGAGAAATTAGATTGCTCAATCGAACAATTAAAACAACACACACTGTTCATCTGCTTCTCTCACCTCAGCACTATCACCTGCTACTGCGTCACTCACCTCAGCACTATCACCTGCTGCTGCTTCACTCACCTCAGCACTATCACCTGCCACTGCGTCACTCACCTCAGCACTATCACCTGCTGCTGCTTCCCTCACCTCAGCACTATCACCTGCTGCTGCTTCCCGCACCTCAGCACTATTACCTGCTGCTGCGTCACTCAGAAGTGTATGTACAGAGCTCCTAGGCATTGTGGAATCAGGGTGTATTCTTCTTTTCATTTGTGTTATTTTGGAGTGAAACTGTGGGGGATTGTGTGTTTTGTAGAGGTTTAAAGGTTGTTTTTGGGGTTTAAAAACCGTTTTTGGTTTTTCACCCAGGGACTGCAGTGGTTTTTCAACCCAGCACAAGCTGCACTTTGGCTGGCTGGAAACTGTAGCTTTCAACCCCTCTCCCCTCCCCAAACACTGGTTGTTTTACTGGTTGTTTTACTTCTAATTTAATTTTTTTTTCTTAAGCCTGATTCCTCTTTTCTCACCTGCAATTAAAGGCTCTGTGTCTTTTCTTTAAAGACTTATAAATTGTGAGGCTTATTGCAACAGAGAGAGAGTAATACGGGGAAAGAGAGAAGAACTACCGCAGGTTTCAAAAGCTGTCTTTTTTTCCCCCCTCCCTTTGCAGAGAGGTTAATTGGTTCTTAAAAGGACAGTTCCTCTTTGCACCTTTTCTCTCTAAACATTACCTCCTCCCCTGACTAAAAGGCTTAATATTATCATGCCTAAAGGAGGTAGGAGTAGTGTGGCAACGGGGACCACACCCGGATACAGGACACCAAAAACTGTGACCCCTAGGAGCAACACTCTTAGTCACAGCCCTAGGCCTGGTCCTTCCAGTGCCCTGGCCATGCCTCCCCCAGCGCCTGTTAGCAGCGTGGCCCCTGCGGCCCCAGTTCAAACATGGGCGCAGATAACAGCTGCAGGCGTCGACCCCAGCAACAACAATGCTGGGGCCAAGCCCGGTGTGAACAGGAAGCTTGGGGTGAGATGCCCAATGTCACCTGGCCTGAACATGGAGATTTATGTTAGGGCTGTGGCAGACGTTGTGGGTCCCTCTGCTGTGGTGGCAGCCAGCAAGATGTATGGGAGGGGCATTTTCTTCCTCCGTACGCTGGCTGCCACCCACACCCTGGTGCAGAAAAGCATCAATGTAGGGGGGATATACATCCTTATAGAACCCATGGAGGGGTTAGGCACAAAGGTCATCCTTTCAAATGTGCCCCCCTTCATCCCAGACAGCCTCTTGCGGCCGTACCTGCAAGCCCTGGGAGACATTAAGTCTCCTATAACAAAATTGCCTTTGGGCTGCAGGGATAGAGCGCTGAGGCATGTGCTCTCATTTAGGCGGCAGGTACAACTGCTGCTGCCGGGAGCATAGAATCTGTGGAGGGTTCCTTTAGGGTGCCCTAAGAGGGCATTCAATACACTTTTTTCTATGGCACGGAGGGGGTTAGGTGTTATCTGTGCAAGGAGCTGGGGCACACTCGTAGGAGTTGCCCCAAAGGGAACAGGAATCCCACCTCAGCTCCTGCACCTGCCCCTCCCTCTGCCAAGACACCCGGTACCGCTGTGCATACCACAGCGGGGCCCTCGAGAGCCCAGGTCCCCCCTGGGACCGTAGGAGATGTCGCTGCCCCATCTCGGACGGTGACGTCTGCACCTCTCCCAAAAGAACAGAGGGAGAAGGTAAAGCCCTCGAGGGCCCAGGTCCCCCCTGGTACCGCAGAAGATTTCGCTGCCCCATCTCGGGCGGTGACATCTGCACCTCTCCCTAAAGATCAGAGAGAGAATGTAAAAGCCACCCCACAACAGTCACCCTCTGTTGTCGCTGTCCCCCCCCAAGAACAGCTTACCCCCATTGTAAGCACCGTACAGGGTGCGGGGGAGGAGGAGGCAGCTCCTGCTGGGGAGGCAGCGGCACCCTCTCCTGGGGAATCAATCCCCAGGAAGAGCAAATTTAAAAATAAAAACAAGAGGGCGTTTGAGGAAATCGAGAAGTGTGAAACGGATTACGTTCACCCACGGATGTCTTCAAAAGGGAACGCAACATCGTTTCCGCACGGGGTGGCTCCATCCGGCCCACTGGTTGAGATTAATCAGTGTGAGCCGGATCCCATAAATAAACAGCCCCCCCCCCTCGAAGATCTGGAGGGAATGCAAGACTAGGTACCCGACGTCTCTGGGGTGGAAGGCCAAAGTGCTCAACAGCATGAGGCCTTACCCCTAGAGATAGACGTTGGGGAGCCTCCCAACGCCCCTCTGGGTTGGAGAGCATCCCCCGGAGACTTGTCTTTCAGTGAATTTACCCCACCAGACACAAAAAAGATACCTGTCTTCGGGGACCCGGGGGTCAACCGGGATCCCCTTCTGGTTGTACCACCTTCGGGTGACGCACATAGGGATAAAAGGCCCTGGTGTGCATCAACAGAGGAAGGAGATGGGTTAGGGCTGACCCCCGTGGGTGGGGGTTTGGAGGGTGTTTTGGTGAGCACTTCCGATTACATCTGGGAGTTGTCTGACCTGAATCCTCTTAGTGCGGAGTTTTGGCCGGGCACTTCATTGGGAGTGAATGCTGGGATAGACCCTCCCTTTGAGGTCCTTGCTAGTGAGTGCCCTCCCACGGTTGGTGAGGGCCCTCCCGCGGATGGTGAGGGCCCTCCCGCGGATGGTGAGGGCCCTCCCGCGGATGGTGAGGGCCCTCCTGCGGGTGGTGAGAGCCCTCCCGCGGATGTGAGGGCCCTCCCACGGTTGGTGAGTGCCCTCCCGCAGGTGATGCGAACACCCGTGGCATGCCATTCATCTGTATGGCACTTGAGGAAAATAGTAGGGCATTGTGTGCTTCTGTGGCCCCCGAGGACTCTCGGGAGACCACTGCCTCTGCCATGTCACCACCAGCTGCCCCTGAACATCCTGACTCGGGGATGGAGGTGGAGAGCACAGTGGACCCCCTCGTGGAAACACCGAGGAGGGGATCCAATCTAGGGCTGAGAGAGACCCCCACAGAGAAGGACGGGGGTCTTGAATTCTCCAGCCAAGAGGAGCCTGGGGAGTTGGGGCTCAGAGGGCAGTCCTCTGGCACCATGGAGTCGGTGGACTCCTCGATCACCGTTATCCCTGCCCGGGAGCTAGATAGTTTCCTGGATGATACCCTCTGTAGACACGGACATACGAAGGTGCAGTTGGCCCTTGAGAGGTGGAAGGATACTTCGGTCATTCTCCACTCTCTCAGAGTATAAATCAAGGCTAACCACAAGGCCAAACTTTCCGGGACTATCGAACATGTTCGGGTCCTAAAGTTTAACAAAGTATTGCGAGAGCACGTAAAGGCTTCTCGGGGTATTGTACCCCGAGCGCCTATGGGAAGCAAGACTCTTGATTACCAATGGCTTTGAGCATCGGTACGCTAAACGTAAATGGATGTAAGGACGGGTTTCGCAGGTTCCAGGTACTCTCCTTTTTACAAAAGGGAAAGTATTCTGTGAGTTTCCTGCAGGAAACCCATACCACTCCAGAGGCTGAAGCCAGCTGGCATCTGGAGTGGCGAGGCAAGGTCTTTTTCAGCCACCTCACTTCGACATCTTGTGGGGTGGTGACCCTGTTCTCCGAATCCTTTCAACCTGAGCTGCTGTTTGCCAAAACTGTTGTTCCAGGTCGCCTGTTGCATCTCAGGGTCCGGCACGAGGACTACACGTTTAATTTCTTGAACGTGTATGCTCCTGCCACCGGACCCCTGAGAAGGTAGTTCTTCGTCAGATTGTCCGAATACCTGGAGACAGTCGACGCAGACGAACACGTGGTGCTCGGGGGTGATTTTAACTGCACCCTCGAGGCTCTGAGGGACCGGAATGGTCCGGAGCCACACCCGAGTTCTGCGTCGGCCTTGCGGGAGGTCATCACCCGCTACTCCTTGGTAGACGTCTGGCGAGAACAACATCCCGGTGTATCCACTGAGTTCACCTATGTTAGAGTATTTAGAGGTGGACGGATATCCTGGTCCCGGATCGATAGGCTGTACATATCCAGCCACAGCCTGTCGCGAGCTCAGTCCAGTAACATTAGGCTAGCGCCGTTTTCGGACCACAATTGTGTGTCTGTGACGGTGGCGCTAATACCAGCAGCTCCCTCGGCCGCCTATTGGCATTTCAACAATACGTTGTTGGAGGACAAGGGGTTTGCGACGTCGGTCCGAGACTTTTGGATGGCCTGGAGAGGTTGCAGGTCAGACTTTGCCACGTTAGAGCAGTGGTGGGACATGAGCAAGGTTCATCTGCGCCTCGTTTGTCAAGAGCACACTAAAGGTGCCAGCAGGCGGCGCGATGCTGAGATCGAGACCCTTAGGGAAGAGGTGCTCGATCTCGAGAGGCAGCTGTCTGTGGCAGGAGACCAATTCCTGCAGTGTGCGTACGTGGAGAGGAAGTGCGCTCTCCGGGACTTGGAAGATCGGAGAGCTCGGGGAGCGTATATGCGATCCCGCATCCACTTCCTTCGGGAAGAGGGTCGCGGGTCGCACCTCTTCTACGCGCTGGAGAAAAAGAGGGGAAACCGTAAACATATCATCTGCTTGCTAGCAGAGGACGGTACCCCTCTGACTGACCCGGGGAGCATCCGGGACAGAACCCGGAGGTTTTACGTAGATCTTTTCTCTCTGGAGTCCATCCAGCCGGATGCGTGCAGGGTCTTATGGGAGGGGCTTCCCACGGTCGGCGAGGGTGGAAGAGAGCGGCTTGAGTTACTGCTGCGGCACAGTTTATTCGAGCATTTGCCCGTTCTGTGCCGCAGCAGTAGCCTGGCGCGCGCCCGAGTGTGACGGGCGCGCGCCGAAGCAGCGGAAGAGCGCCCTCCGATCGGGGCGCTCTCCCTACCGCTGCCGGGTCTGCCGGGTCCCCCGGAACCCCCTGCCGCTGTCCCGCGATTGCGGGACACCAGGGCTCCCGATGACGCGTGACCGCGCGTCTATGACGCGCGGCACGCCGAGGGGCGGCCACTAGCAAGCCGGGAGATTTCCCGGCTTGCGGTACCGACCACACTTCAATAAAGTGTGTCGGTAGTGTACCTTTGACTCTGGCCGAGCTCTCTGAAGCTCTTAATCTCATGTCCAACGGAAAAGCGCCGGAGCTAGACGGGCTGACTGTGGAGTTCTTCCATATTTTTTTTGGGAGATGCTGGGACCTGATTTCACCGAGGTCCTGGCCGAAGCCCTGGAGACTGGTGAGATGCCCCTTTCATGTCGGCGGGCAACACTGTCTCTGCTGCCGAAGAAGGGGGATCTCTGCCAGATCTCTAACTGGCGACCGGTCTCACTGCTCAGCACGGATTATAAGATCGTAGCCAAAGCGCTCTCGCTGAGGCTCAAGTCCGTGCTGGCAGAGGTGATTCACCCCGACCAGTCCTATACTGTCCCGGGCCGGAACATTCATGACAACATTTTTCTGGTCTGGGACCTGCTATACCACGCGCAGAGGACTGGTCTGTCACTCGCCCTCCTGTCCCTAGATCAGGAGAAGGCGTTTGACAGGGTGGATCACCGTTACCTCATGCAGACCCTGCGGGAGTTTGGCTTTGGTCCACAATTTGTGGGCTTTCTCCGGATGCTGTACGCCTCTGCAGAGTGTCTGGTAAAAATTAATTGGTCCCTGACGGCACCTTTTGTGTTTGGTCGGGGAGTACGTCAGGGGTGTCCCCTGTCTGGGCAACTATACACGCTGGCCATCGAGCCCTTCCTCTGCCTACTGAGGAGGAGGCTCACCGGGCTGGTGCTGCGGGAGCCCAGCATGCGGGTAGTCCTGTCGGCTTATGCCAATGACGTGCTCCTCGTGGCCCAGGACCTAGATGATCTGGAGCGCCAAGAGGTCTATACCGCGGCCTCTTCTGCTCGGATCAACTGGTCCAAGTGCTCCGGCATTTTGGTGGGTCCCTTAAAGGTGGACTCTTTGCCCCCCGAGTTTCGTAATATCTCGTGGGGGAGCGATACTCTCAAATATCTGGGAGTCTACCTGTCTGCTTCGGAGGACCCAGCCCCAGAAAACTTCAGTGAACTTGAAGAACGAGTCTATGATTAAGGACTATGTCAGTCCAAAACGCGTCAGAGTGTGTCCCCCATACCATGGCTTGTCAATAAATATATATTTTTAACCTACACCTTGCTGGTCTCCTACTCTACTCAGCTGTGCACCGCTGGGATCCCAGGATTTCTACCCCTACTTTGAAGAACGAGTCATTGCTCGTCTGGGGTCATGGGTGTATCTGTCGAGAATGCTTTCCCTTAGGGGAAGAAACCTGGTGATCAACCAGCTGTTGGCCAGTCAGCTTTGGCACCGGCTGATAGCCATGGGTCCGCCCCCCGAATTTATCAACAAGATCCAGAGGAGATTGATGGATTTTCTCTGGATGGGGAAGCATTGGGTCTCTGTGGGGGTTGCGTGCCTTCCTTTGGAGGAGGGTGGACAGGGAGTGGTGTGTGTCCGCTCCCAGTTATACACTTTCCGCCTCCAATACCTGCAGAGATACCTATTCGCGGATCCGTCTCCGCAGTGGTGCCAGCTGGCAACCAGTTTTTTTCGCCAGCTGCGCAGTATGAGGTATGACCGGCAACTGTTTATCATCAGGCCCGAGGATTTAGGAAGAAACCTCTCGGAGCTGCCGGCATACTACCGGGACTTATTAAAGGCCTGGAAACTGGTCTCTGCGACCAGGAAGGAACAGGCGGTGGGGGTCTATTTCCTCGCCGAGCCCCTGCTGTATAATCCGGCAGTGGGGGCTCGGATGTTGGATTCACCCTCTATTTGCCGCCGGCTAATCCTGGCGCAAGTGACCAGAGTCGGGAACCCCCTCGAGCTCCTATCTCCCCCAACCTCAGCAGGTTGGGGGATATGTCCCCGGCATGTTTTTGCGGCATGCCGAGGAAAGTCCTGTATTCTCTGGTGCTCCATATAGTGCCCTTGTCACCCGCCCAGATACCATCTGGAGGTGGGTATTTCTTGGGAACGAGGGCGAGAGACCCCGGTGGAGAGAGCTCTATTCAGCTTTGGTTCCCCGTCCCGCCGGGGATTTGAGTTGGAGAGTCCTCCACGGTGCACTGAGCACAGGAGAGTACTTGGCACACTTCACGGACTCCCCCGCTGCCTGTCCCTTCTGTGGCGAGCGGGAGTCCGTATTCCACATTTATCTGAGCTGCGCCAGACTGCAGCCCCTCTTCTCCACCTTGAGGAGCCTTCTTCTGCAGTTCTAGCTGGGTTTTTCCCCTCATCTTTTTATTTTTGGGTGCCCAGTGTCCCGAGACAATAAGCCTAGGGATCTCCTAGTCAACCTGCTCCTGGCAGTGGCTAAGGTAGCCATTTACAAGACCAGGAAGCAGTGTTTGGAGAGGGGGGTCCCAACGAACATCGTGGCAGTATTCCGGGTGCTGGTGCACTCCCGTATTCGGGCAGAGTTCACGTACACCGAGTCCGCTGGGACGGTTTCGGAGTTTGCCTCCCAGTGGGCGCTAGGCGGGGTGCTCTGCTCGGTATCCCCCATCATGGGTTCTTTTGAGTTAACCCTTCTTTTTTAAGTGCATATTTTACAGTGCACTTGTTGGTTCCCTTTATATATTTGTTTGACTGGTTTTTCTTTGTTCTACTTGGCAACAATCAGTATTCGCCGGCCAATCAGTATTAAACCAGATCAAAATAGGCTGCTTCACTCACCTCAGCACTAGCACCTGCTGCTGCTTCCCTCACCTCAGCACTATTACCTGCTGCTGGTTCACTTCGTTGACTCATTCAGAAAGCGGAAACCAGCACACTTCATCAGGAAAAAGTTTATTTTACTGTGGGAGCTGGCAAACTCAAATTCGCCACACTTTCATGGCCAATTCGCCACTTGTGGCTATTGGTGACAGGGTTGCCCACCGCGGCTACTCCCATTAGGAGGGGCCTTGGTTGGTTCTAAGGGAGTTAGCTCATTAGTGCCTAAATGGCTGGTCACACTCTCCCCTGGTTTAATTGAATGCTGCCCTCAGCATTCTTTTATACTCACACTAATATATGGTATACCTACAATATTTATCTTAAAGGGCACATGCATTTATAAAGTAAACTGATGCAAAGGGACTGTCATTACTCAACTTTACCCTGGGGAAAACTCACTATCCTTCCCTCCCAGGAAATGCCCCTCCCTATGGGGGCCTAACCCCTTAGGTGGGCTCGGGTCTTCTACCTAAACAGCACAGACTTATACTACAGTTATACTATTCTACACAGATGCATAATTACACGAGTATGTTTACATTCACAAGGCAGACCTTAGGTTAGTACAACTCCTAATTTTGTCCTGCCTGCACCCGTCCGGGTGCCTTCCCATGGGTTTCTCGGCCTGTCGCTTGCTGGTATTTTCGCAGGATCAGGTGGGTGGAGTCTCGATTTTGCGCACCAGAGCTTGCAACATGCTTTGAATGCAATTTGCACAATTGCTTTTTCTACATTTTCTTTTTTTTTTAAAAAGGCGGGTTGGCAGCCGTTCAGTTCTAAAAGTAACAAGAATAAGTTAAATCTTCCTTTAGTCTTTTCTTGCCTGGCTCCGTGTTGGATTCAAATGTATCCCAATGGTTAACACTGCTACTGAGTTGGAGTTTAGACTGGACTTTGTGAGAAGGTCTCAATCACAAAGGGTGTTAGGGGCTTTTATGTCAATTCAAACAATTCTTTATTGACCATTAACAGCAAACTGCAACTTCACTTGACAGCAGACTTCTCTCAGACTGACAAGGGCACCTGCTTATGTTGGTGTGGTCTTCCCAGGGATGAGAGAAGACAGACCTTTAGTCCACTATAAACAAAGTATCTGTCTTCAGGTTAAGCGGGAGAGGCCCAGCAGATAAAATGAGCCTTTCCAAGATACGCACATGTACTGTAGATAAGCTCATGGTCCAGTGATTATGCAACAGAGACCCCTACTGATCTGAATTCATCTGGAACAGATAAATAATGGAGGTTAATTTCATGGTCAACAGTGGCATCTACAGGAGTTTGTCTGCGGATACTGCAAGGCATATTGCTGAATCGCATAGCAAACATTGAACTGATTGTCTGGGACTGTTCTTAGGGTCTGGGTGTGGTGTGTCAGAGAAAGTATAATTACCATAGTTTCAGTCTGTTAAGTAGGTATCTCAGAAAAGAGCGCTTTGCAAATCTTGTCCATTTCACAAACAGGACAAGGCTGTACTACATATGTATTATATACACTGAGCCTATTAAAAGTAAAGTTACTTCAAGGAAACTCTTTGTATTTGTATCAGAATCATCCTTCTTCCAACATCCAATGAAATACACAGATTTGCACATGCACATATACAAAGATATAAACCTACTCATGCGTATATACTGTTATGTACTGCTGAAATGGTAAGCTTTTTGCTTATATGGGGGTTAGGCCCTGCTAGTTAGGAGTGCAGTGATACAAATCCCAGAATTCTTATGGGCAGGAATCAGGAGTGAACCAAACGGTACTGAAAATTGTAGGTAGTTGACAGGTATGTTGTTTTGATAAACCAATATTTAAGCAAACCCTTTTATTTTGCAACATAGGGGATAGAAAAATTTCATTAAACTTTATGTAACATAGCCTGCCGGCAGTTACTTCTTTTGCTGGGCCTTTCCTCTGTCAGACCTGTTAGTACAGGCAGTAGAAAGGTTAATTTCTTTCTTAGGCCTGTGTGTGTGTATTCCAGCCTTGAATAATGTATCAGTGTTCAAGGGCAGGCCTAGCAACTCTGAGGATGTCAATCTGAGGGGTGAATATTGGTTGGAACGCCCCCTGATGTGTGTAGGCCAATCTGTATCCGGCTATGGCTTGCTATGAGTCAGAGTCAGAGACACTCCCCAAAGATATTCAAATTGGGACATCCTCCTAAATAGTCAGTTTGGTCAGTTGAGAGTTAGGAGGGAAGAGAAGAAGTCAGTTAGTACAGAGAACGTCTCTTCCTCCCACCCATGCCTGGGTTGGGAGGGAAGGGAATTATGTTACCTAGTCAGGGATCTGATCAAGACAGAGAGAGGTTCAGGCAGAATGAATATGCTGTTAAAGATCATGTGAAGCCTGCCATTCTCTATCCTGGAGCTGACTGCTAATAAAAACCAGAAAAGACATGCGGTGTGTGTTCCTGTTGTCTCTGAGAATGAAGGAGTGTAAGTGGGGGGTTCATCCCCTGAATATCACCGGGGATCATTGCTGGCTGGAGGCACTGCACCAGAGAAAGACCAAGGTAACCTTACTCTCCTGTACCTGTCCTGGCTCTCCCCACACCACCGCGGAGCCCTCAGCCCTCCTATTACCGGAAGGTTACAGTCCAACCACCTAAGAGTAGCCAGAAAGGAGCATACCCCCCAATCTCACTTATATGGTAAAAGGGTTGCACTTAAATAGCTTATTTTATTACATCATATTTGGAAATAGCACTCAAGGATTTTACAAACTTGCATGATGGTAAGAACATTAGTGATGGAGGAATACATCTGCATTCTGAATGTTCATGTGTTTATGGAATGGGAAATTGATGGACGCCATCTTGGATTGTATAAGTGCCTCTAAAAATTAATTTTTTTTCTAATTCTCTTAGATCATTACTAATTCAGTCATATCAAGAAACCCCCGGTTACATTAATCTGAATAAATAGTTTTTGTTTAGAAATGTAGTGCTTTTAAAACCCTGAAATTCTCTCTCTCCCTCCTTAAAATCCAGATAAGGTTGCTTAGATTCATCTAAATAAAAATGTTTTTTTTTGTTTTAAATATGTGTTTGATGTTCTGAGAGCTTTTTGATAGGTATCTGAGAACCCTGTTTTGGGGCATAAAAATCCTTTTGTTTCACGATTACTCCGTAGAAGTGGCAAAGAAAAGATGAGAATCTTCCCCAATTTGTTCTAAGCTCCATAGCAAAAAATCTAATTTTGTATGCAACTTAGTTAAAGATTCTTACAAATTAAGGCCAAAGAATTTTTGACTCAGTCTCAGTGGAAGAAGCACATGGGTATATAAAAGTTTACTGCAACACTAGCCTCTCTCGCTCTTCCTCTAGTAAAGAGCTGGAATCAAATACAGTACGTACATTTTGTCCACCTTTTGTTAAAGCTGCAGACCAAGCAATATCCTACATATGTGGGTTTATTTTTTTTTTTTTTTTTTTTTAATAAATCAGCTTTGTACTATGAGAAAATACTTGTAGCATTTTTTTTGTTTAAAAAAACAACTTTAAATTAAAATTTTAAAGTATTATAATGTAACAAGCATTTTTTGTATCTATAGCAACCATTTACAAAGTCACTATGTACTATGAGAAAATACTTGTAGCATTTTTTTTGTTTAAAAAAACAACTTTAAATTAAAATTTTAAAGTATTATAATGTAACAAGCATTTTTTGTATCTATAGCAACCATTTACAAAGTCACATCCCGTTCCTCTTCTGAAACAGGCTCTAGCACACCCCTTTTTGAGCCCTGCCCTCTATCTAGCAGTGCACCAATTGTATCTAGTGAATGCCTGCTCACATGATCTTCCCCACAGAACTTTGCATCTTTTGTCCTCTTCTGCTGCACTGACAGCCATTTAGTGGAAATATATTGGGGGGACCCTTGATGGAGAAGGATTTAGGAGTGCTTGTAGACAGCAGGCTTAGCAATAGTGCCCAATGTCATGCAGTAGCTGCAAAGGCAAACAAGATCTTATCTTGCATCAAACGGGCAATGGATGGAAGGGAAGTAAACATAATTATGCCCCTTTACAAAGCATTAGTAAGACCACACTTTGAATATGGAGTACCATTTTGGGCACCAATCCTAAGAAAAGACATTATGGAACTAGAGAGAGTGCATAGAAGAGCCACGAAATTAATAAAGGGGATGGACATTCTAACTTATGAGAAGAGGCTAGCTAAATTAGATTTATTTACATTAGAAAAGAGGCGTCTAAGAGGGGATATGATAACTATATACACATATATTCAGGTACAATACAAGGAGCTTTCAAAAGAACTATTCATCCCACGGGCAGTACAAAGGGCTCAGGGCCATCCCTTAAGGTTGGAGGAAAGGAGATTCCACCAGCAACAAAGGAAAGGGTTATTTACCGTAAGGGCAGTTAAAATAATGAATTCATTACCCATGGATACTGTGATGGCAGATACAATAGATTTGTTCAAAAAAAGGTTGAAACATCTTTTTAGATGGGAAAGGTATACAGGGATATACCAAATAAGTATACATGGGAAGGATGTTGATCCAGGGATTAATCCGATTGCCAATTCTTGGAGTCAGGAAGGAATTAATTTTTCCCCTTAATGGGGTTTTTTGTTTGCCTTCCTCTGGATCAATAAGTATAGATATAGGATAAAGTATCTGTTGTCTAAATTTAGCATAGGTTGAACTTGATGGACGGAAGTCTTTTTTCAACTTCATCTACTATGTAACTATGTAACTAGTGAACCCCTAGCCAAATCTTCGGCGATCGATCGGCAATTTAGCTAATTACTTATTGTGTGGATTATATTGGTGCACATATTTAAGGGGACAAGAACACTCCAAAGCGCAAAAACTCCCCTCAGGCATGTAAAAAAAGGAAAAACAACATAGTGCAAATGTGTATTGAACAACTAAATTAGAATCACACTTATGAATGCCCACTCACGTGGTAAAGGGTTAAATCAGGTGTATCCAGATTTCTGATCTGGAGCAGTTATAAGGCAGGAACTCTCCCGGACCATAAATGAAAAGAAAGAAAATATATAGTGTAATACAATTTCATTAAAAAACATACACGAGCAGTGAGCCCATTCAACTCACATGCTCCCACAAGAACACAGGCAATTTGACCACTCTGGGTCCAGTAGAAGTCTCGTCCGTGCCTCTCTGCAGTTTCTGTAGCTGGAAGCTGGAGGGTCTGTGTGATCCTACTCCGGAGTGGAGAGCAGGTGACGTCACAGCCAATAGAATCCCAAAACAACTCCCAAGAAACCAGTAGATAACACTATTATTCCATTTGTCACTCAGTTCAAGAGAGATTACTCTAAAATCAAAAAAATTCTGAACAAACATTGGCATGTTTTAAAAAAATGACCAGATTTTAAAAGATTTCTTGCCTGATAGGGCAGACCCTCGAGGATCACACAGACCCCCCAGATTCCAGCTTCCAGCTACAGCCACTGCAGTGAGGCACGATCGAGACTTCTACCGGCTTGGGAGGAAGTCAGGAGCTGGTGAGTGACACGAATGCGGTCGCACGCGCTGTTGGATGCAGCGGGACCTCAGTCTAAAGGTGCTACACTGCAGAGCATGTAGGCAGGGTGGCTATCGCTCACCTCCAGAGCCTCGGCACAAGTGCCCCACAAAGGCGTTGTATTTAAAGGCGTCAAGCTGCAGCGGTAGGAGCAAGGCATTGTGGGGCGTTTGATCTGAGGCTCTGACGGTGAGCGACAGCCACATTGCCTGCACATGCACTGCAGTTTCGCGCCTTAAAGTGTGCTGTCCAATCCCAACACAATAATTAGCAATTAAAACCGAAAAGGCAGCTAGATTTTTTTGTTAAATACTCATTATGCCTTTAATTTCCATTTGTCCTGGATGAGGGAACGAGTAGATTTTTCCAGCCCTGACTATACAAGAAAAAAACACTTCTCGAGTCCTCATGTTTTATGGACCCTTAAACGAGGGTTCCATAGCTCCCTCCTCTCGTTCATGTCTAACATGAACTATTGCTTTTTAAAGTTGTGTACTACTAAAAATGTCAATAGCAGGAAGATGTTATGGTTCTTATGCAGATGCTGATTTCATTTCTCGAAATATCTGGATTCCTTGTTTGATCATGTCTCTCCCTTTGAGTTCAATACAGTCAAGTGTTTAAGTTGAAATGGGGGAGGGAACAATTAGCCAATCAAAAGACAGGCAATATTGACACACCTAAACACATCTGTTTAAACAGATTTTGCCTTTTTACAGAAAACACATTGCTACAGACGAGGAAAACGAATGTGGATTCAATCTTGCCGGCATGCCTCCTTCAATATAAACGAGGCATATCAATTCTAATTAGAAAAGGTATGCCTTTTGAATTTATCGCCCAGAGACCAGGCCCTGAAGATAGATACATAATTACCCATGTTCAGGTGTATCATAAACAATACGTATCCCCCTA
The DNA here is from genome assembly GCF_040206685.1 of Ascaphus truei. Classification (NCBI taxonomy): domain Eukaryota; kingdom Metazoa; phylum Chordata; class Amphibia; order Anura; family Ascaphidae; genus Ascaphus; species Ascaphus truei. The sequence continues at coordinate 212,198,998 of NC_134485.1, read as the reverse complement.
ATGCTTTCAGATTCTCAAGATATACCTCTAATCTAAGGAGGGGATTTTAACTTAGTTGATTATCCAACTTTAGATAGATCCGCATCCTCTCTCTCTGCTGCTGCTGCTGCTGCTGCTTCAGGTTTAAAATGAGATCGAGTCCAAGGATTGTCAATTGGATGAATAATAGACTTGATGTGTTGGATCTTTGAATAATAACACATCTAGTAGACCTGGAGTTCATTTTGCTCTAGCAAAGCATTCAAGTCTCTCATGAATTGACGTCTTTTTCATTTCCACTTCTCTTTTTCCTAAAGGCAACAAAATTGCCATTGAAAGTATTATTCTGTCAGATCATGTTCTAGTGTGGCTAAATATATTGATCGATACACAGCCTTTTTGTTGCTGGAGATGGTCCTTTCCTAAAATGATGGCCACTGATGATACTCGTGAAGACCGTCTGCAGAATTTCTGGTTGAGTTATGTGAGTAATAATCTACAACACGAAGAGTCTGTGAAGCAGCACAGTCAGTGACGCGGTGAAGTAATCTCAAGAGTTGCTTCCACAAAATGTGTTGTTGTTGTTTTTTTTTTTTTTTTTAAATGTGACCCTAAACTAGAAATGTGTGACATGACTGGGGGGAAAAGGGTACTTCAAGTTATGCTTTAGGAAATAAATTATTATAAAACTACAATTAAAAGGGCACATTAGATACGGTAATAAGGACGAGAGAAACCTCTCAATTTTTAACCAGGCCTAAGTCTTCCATTCTGGTACGTTTAAAGGAAAATGGGGCATGCACAATAAATGCTAATTAAGTTGCTGAGGCACCAACTATTATTCTAAACTTTGTAGTCAGGATCCTATAAACTGGACGCTGACAGGATCCTGACAATGTGACGCTGTAATGGCACATGATTTTGCATTCCCTTGGTAATATATAAACACACAAAAGCGTGATCACCGCTCAACCGCAATGTCTACAGATATAATATCATCATGTGAGGGGTGCATATGGGAATAAACAACATGACAACAAAGTCTGATCAAAGAAGATCAGAACAAAGGTCCCCAAGTGCTGCACTCAACCTATTAAAGTTTTGAAAGAAAACTGGTATTGGTGTCTTAATCAAAAGGTAATTATCTATCGTGGCTATAGCAGGACTAATAAAGAGACTGGTCAAGAAAACTACCTCTAAGGGAAATAACAAAAATAATAACATTTATTTAACATAGATATAATACTCGTAGGTTGTACGTTATTTACAGTGTGTGAATATTAAAACCCCGGGGGTGAGGACCGGAAAAACTCATGTAGATGAAGAATTAAACAGCTAAGATAAGCTGTTGTACCACACAATGTATATTGTTGTACCACACAATGTATATGTATACAATATTTCCCGATCTCAGAGTGCTGATATAATCAGATCTGTGAGGTAAGTAAATATACTCTCACTGACGGTAGTTTATTACTTACATAGTGGATACCGCTATAGTATCAATGGCAAACAATAACAGACCTGGTCTGTGTGGTACAACAGCTTATCTTAGCTGCTTAATTCTTCATCTACATGAGTTTGTCCGGTCCTCACCTCACCGGAATATTGAAGTTCATTTTGTTTTAAAGAGGCAATCCAAGCATTTTTTCCCCATTTTTTAAAATATATGATTGGCAGCATTGGGTCTCCGGAGTTGAAATCCCTTAATTTCCGCTCTGGGACTCCCTGCTTACGAAAGTACTTACCTATGTAGTGGGTGCCGGTTGCCACTCCAGGGTTCATGTTATTACTGCTTTTCAAAGTTCCCGGGCCCTCTGGGCCAATAGGAAGCTGCGCTGTAATCCTTTGTGGCTTCCTATTGGCCCATTTGACCAGGGATTTTAAACTGCAGGAGATACTGGCACCCCTTCGGAGGAAGCAGGGGGTCACCGGAGCTGAAACTTACAGGGCTCCGCTACGGAGACCTTCAAACCTGTATTAAAAATTTTAACAGCAGAAAGAGGAATCTCCCAAATTATAATTTGCATGTTTGTTTACAAATAGGATAATAATTCAGGTGCACTCAATGGGAAATAAAGAATTCTTATATTTAGTTGGATAATTCAAGAAGTACAGTAATATATATGAATATTAACAAATATAGGCCAATAAAAATATAGATAAATATAAAAAGAGAAAGAATAAAAAATGTGGAAGGTATAAAAAAAATCTTACAATAACTCTAGGTTGCGTAGTACTGTATGTAGCAGGGGGAGGGTGTGTGAAGGGGGGGGGGGGGGGGGGTTGGGGGGAGGGGGAGAAAGCTATATATATATTATCCTTAGAAATATGCTTGGGAAAAAAATGATTGTAAAACTGCTCACACTAAATGTATATAAATGAAAAATATATTCTTCAAATAAAAATTTAAAACAATATTAGCCATATAAAAGGTTATCCACTAAGTAAATAGACAATCTGAATATATAAAAATAAGTATTACAAAATAAAAAGTAGATACAAACTTACTCTTGTGTCTGTAGTTATAAGGTCCTCCCGTGCAGCTTCTCATTGGTGCCTTCCCACACAAGTGTTGTATAAAAGGCTGAAAACTAGAAGTGCATACAGGAGTAGATCTTATACAGCAGTATAGTATATTGTATAAAACAAAGTCTCATATGCACTCACAATGTTGCCGTAACAATGTTGATGCTGGATCTTTAAGAAGGAGATCTGCTCCAGGGAGTGACACTGCAGCAGGAACAAGGTGCCCTAGAGTGGATCCAGTGCGTTCTCCACGTTCCGCTCTTTCCTCACTGGTTGTTCCACCTCTGTGGCTTCCTAAACCAATGCATGTTATGCTCACAACAGCACTTCATCAGGGGTGTTTGTTTTTTCTTTTACAAACAAGGCACTGTATTAATAATAGGTGCAGAAGTTTGTGGCCGGGTGTGACAGTAGACATAGATTTGGCTTCTTTTAAATAAAGGTTATGCCCACCATTACCCATACCTGTCAATGATATGATGTAGTTATTTATGTATATACAGTTTATTGTAGCAGTCCTATATATGTTCCTCTTAAAGGATGTAAAACAGTAATGTACAGCTCGGTTCAAGTGTGGTGCCCTGTAGGGGTTAACTCTCTCTTGCAAAGGGAGCTGTAATCACATCAGAGTTTGGTATTGTAGTATACAGGAATATGTGATTAGTGCGCAGCTAATAATTAGTGAAACATAGGCAGTGAACAGTGCACTGTGAATTAAACAAAAAATGTGGACCTTAAATGTGAAGGTATCACTAAGGTCTGCAGCCTTTCTTGGGGGTGGCTCGACACCCCTGGAACTAGAGAAAAGACAAAAGAACAGGGCGCACAACGCACATAGTGAAGTATAGTTAAAAAGTGAATTTTACTCAAAAAATATTAAGTTCTGCGTACATCAAAGCAATTAAAAGTGTGCAGTGGGTTAAAGGGTATACCACACCAGTCGACGGCTGCAAGCGACACTCTTTACTTGTTTCCAAGGTGTAATGGATCAGCAGTCATCAAGCCTGGCAAGCGGTCTCTCTACACATGTAGAAACCAAGTCACTCTTTCTCAGGGTAGTAGGTAAGTCTGTCCTTAGTGAAAAACTCCCGGAGCACAGGGCTCAATCCGGCGTGTAGCAGTCTCCGTTAATGCCCGTACACCTGCACGCTGCTCGCATACCACTTCTCCTCGTGGAGCGCTCGATGATGACGTCAAGGACCACTCATCCACTTCGGGGAGGCGCCTGCTGGGGCTCACTGGGTACGGGACAGCGCAGGATGCACGCAGCGACACAGGGCACACACAGGATACGGACAGCGGCACTGGCTCTCACAGGAATCCAGGGGACATTCACTAGAAGTGCTCTCACCAACACGGGGGTACAGAAAAATGAGCAATGACACCCTCCATGTCACACCTCCATGTCATTGCTCATTTTTCTGTACCCTGAGAAAGAGTGACTTGGTTTCTACATGTGTAGAGAGACCGCTTGCCAGGCTTGATGACTGCTGATCCATTACACCTTGGAAACAAGTAAAGAGTGTCGCTTGCAGCCGTCGACTGGTGTGGTATACCCTTTAACCCACTGCACACTTTTAATTGCTTTGATGTACGCAGAACTTAATATTTTTTGAGTAAAATTCACTTTTTAACTATACTTCACTATGTGCGTTGTGCGCCCTGTTCTTTTGTCTTTTCTTTGGTATTGTAGGCCTGGACACTGCGATGGGATTAGGCCCATTGTTGAGTAACCAGGGTGGAGGTGGACCACCTGCTGAGTGGACTTGCCCTGTAAGAAAGCTGTAGTACCTGGGGCTGTATCTGTATGGTTTGTCTGTGGAAGGGGATTGTATCAGCATTGTCCTGGCCCGCCAGGGCCGTGTGCAGAGACCAGGAATATTGTTCCTACCTAGACTAGCTGGCATGTCCCTGATTGGGACAGGGGTATAAATACGCCTTCTACCCAACCTTAAGAGAGTCGTTCTGGACTGGATATTCTTGGTGAAGGGTATGTGCTCACAGGGGACAGGCAGAACCCCTGTAAAGAAGGAGGTGAAAGGGAGCCAGCAGAATGGAACTGAGGAGACCCAGTGCAGGGGTCTGGAGCATCTAGTGTTGCTGCGGTCTGTATGTGCAGCGTTGGCTGGAGCTGTTTGGAGTGAAGCAACAGCAGGGAATTTAATACTGCTAGCCAGCGGAGAGCAAGGCAGTGCTGCTCATACTACAGAGGACAGCAGCGCAAGCTGGGAACGCGTATCCAGGTAAGCTTCCGGACGGAGGTACCCGCACTTAGGACTTTAGGTCGTTACCCCAGTTGGGTGAGTTTGTGTGTGTGTTTTATGTACTGGAAGTTTGTGGAAACTTTTTCCAATAAATTCACTATTGTTCAACCCTGCAATTCTATCTAGTGTACTGATCCCTGGTGTAAATTGTTCTGGTCTTCTTTCAATCATCTTTGGACTTTGTCAAAACTGTTGGGTTTTTCTAGCAGATTGATCACGTTTTTGCGAATCAATACAAATGATGTCAAATTATTGGCGCTGACTCTGGAAAAAAGAAGATGTGGATATTAAAGAAAATTCAGCTATTACTGAGCGTTCTAATTCAATCAGAAGTAATGAATGCAATGTCCTCCTCATTTCATGAAATGTAATTAAAAAATAGGCCCATACACTGTATCTCCTCTGCAGAGAAGTTTGTTTTCTTTGGATTTTCCTCCAAGCTGCTCAAAGTGTGGAAGGGAAGATGCTAACCTAATACATTGCCAGAAAATAAAACATCCAATACATATTCACCATTACTCAAATTAAATTATCTCTAAGAGATAAGGCTATGAGTTTTGGCAGTGCCTTAAACTGGAAGGAGAATCTCCACCATACCCCAATAATTGCAAATCTGAAAAACTGGATAAAACATTTACCGCCTACAATAATGCAGGTGGATACATAGATTTTACACTTCTCTCTGCAAAACAAATACATGCATGGTTTAATCTAGATCAGTGGTGCGGAAACTGGGGGGTGAGGGGCACGGCAGTTACAGAGGCCCCGCGCTCTTCCCCAAGGCATTTAAATTAAATGCCGGGGGCCGCATGAGGCCTCTGCAACTTCCCTGACTTTGGCTTCCAGCGACCAGTCATCATCGCAACGAAGTGTCAAATTACCTAGTGGGGTCACGTGATGTCACATTACCGTGGCAACGTGACGTCCAAACGTACCTCGCTGGTACAGACGGGGGTGTCTGCACCTTGTATATTAGAGACGTACCTCGCTGGTACAGACGGGGGTGTCTGCACCTTGTATATCAGAGACGTACCTCGCTGGTACAGACGGGGGTGTCTGCACCTTGTATATCAGAGACGTACCTCGCTGGTACAGACGGGGGTGTCTGCACCTTGTATATCAGAGACGTACCTCGCTGGTACAGACGGGGGTGTCTGCACCTTGTATATCAGAGACGTACCTCGCTGGTACAGACGGGGGTGTCTGCACCTTGTATATCAGAGACGTACCTCGCTGGTACAGACGGGGGTGTCTGCACCTTGTATATCAGAGACGTACCTCGCTGGTACAGACGGGGGTGTCTGCACCGTGTATATTAGAGACGTACCTCGCTGGTACAGATGGGGGTGTCTGCACCTTGTATATCAGACACGTACCTCGCTGGTACAGACGGGGGTGCCTGCACCTTGTATATTAGAGACGTACCTCGCTGGTACAGACGGGGGTGTCTGCACCTTGTATATCAGAGACGTACCTCGCTGGTACAGACGGGGGTGCCTGCACCTTGTATATCAGAGACGTACCTCGCTGGTACAGACGGGGGTGTCTGCACCTTGTATATCAGAGACGTACCTCGCTGGTACAGACGGGGGTGCCTGCACCTTGTATATCAGAGACGTACCTCGCTGGTACAGACGGGGGTGTCTGCACCTTGTATATCAGAGACGTACCTCGCTGGTACAGACGGGGGTGCCTGCACCTTGTATATTAGAGACGTACCTCGCTGGTACAGACGGGGGTGTCTGCACCTTGTATATCAGAGACGTACCTCGCTGGTACAGACGGGTGTGTCTGCACCTTGTATATTAGAGACGTACCTCGCTGGTACAGACGGGGGTGTCTGCACCTTGTATATCAGAGACGTACCTCGCTGGTACAGACGGGGGTGTCTGCACCTTGTATATTAGAGACGTACCTCGCTGGTACAGACGGGGGTGTCTGCACCTTGTATATCAGAGACGTACCTCGCTGATACAGACGGGGGTGTCTGCACCTTGTATATCAGAGACGTACCTCGCTGGTACAGACGGGGGTGTCTGCACCTTGTATATCAGAGACGTACCTCGCTGATACAGACAGGGGTGTCTGCACCTTGTATATCAGAGACGTACCTCGCTGGTACAGACGGGGGTGTCTGCACCTTGTATATCAGAGACGTACCTCGCTGGTACAGACGGGGGTGCCTGCACCTTGTATATCAGAGACGTACCTCACTGGTACAGACGGGGGTGTCTGCACCTTGTATATCAGAGACGTACCTCGCTGGTACAGACGGGGGTGCCTGCACCTTGTATATTAGAGACGTACCTCGCTGGTACAGACGGGGGTGTCTGCACCTTGTATATCAGAGACGTACCTCGCTGGTACAGACGGGGGTGTCTGCACCTTGTATATTAGACACGTACCTCGCTGGTACAGACGGGGGTGTCTGCACCTTGTATATCAGAGACGTACCTCGCTGGTACAGACGGGGGTGTCTGCACCTTGTTGTCCTGAGATGTGAATGTGCTCACAAGTGTTATTTTTATTTGCTATTACTAGTGTGTACTTATTTGTACTTACCTACAAATTGACCTAAAGTATATACATGATCTTGACTATGATTTGATTTTGTCCTATCTCTTCATAAATAAGATTAGATTGAAAATAGTCCTCAACAATGTTACAGCGTCCCTGCATTTGTTCTTTTGCCGTATTAAAGATATGTTCAATAGCTTTGCGAACATACAACCACAGGTCTAACTGACACTGATTTTTTAAAGCGTAGGAAATAATAGTGACGCTATTGCAATGATAGAGTTATCAATAGGAAAGTTTGACGCAAATTGTTAATATGAGGCTTTTTAAATACTGCAGACCAAATAACAGTATTTTTACAACAACCTATGTCAAAACACTACAGGAGTATCTCACAAAGACGTGTGATATCACCATTAAGGAAGAGAGAAGTGAGAAGGTGAGTTAAGAAAAACCCAACTCGGGCTGATTCTGCGCATGCGTTCAGGAGCAGTGCAGTAAGTGGGCTCTGGATAAGTGGCAACATGACAAAGGCAATCTTTTTTTGACACCCTACCAACAGTATGAGGCTCCTGGAACAAGTATGTGTCATTGTCCTTTGTCTCTACCAGGGGAGCTATGTATACTGTAGCAAAGTAAATATAGGTACACCTATTAGTCACAGTATGACTATTTACTTATATACTTTGTGCTTTGTGTACAGCCCTTCAGCATGTGCCTGCTGCAGCTAAGACACAGGATCTGCAGTGAAATGTGCAATACGAGTTTAATTAGTTATTTTTGTTTCATTTCACACTTACAATCTACACAGCACCTGACGTAAAACTAAAGAGAGGGATATCACCAACCCAATGGGTGGTAACCTTTCTCAGTGGCTAAAGCAGCAGTTCCTTCTATCAGACACAACCCAACACCTCCCGTCCCCCTTTTTTTACCAGGATGGGAACTAGGGGTCCCCCAGAGCGGATACGCGCTATTTTCAGATACTTTGTGGTATTTAAAGTATGCTGATACTTCCTGGTATTTAAATCCCCTGCATCTCGCAGGCCGCGACCGATGAAGTGGCGGCTTCCTATTGGCTCACGGAAGGCGGGATATTTAAACTGCCATTTTGTTTCCTCAGAAACCTGGAGCAGACGGTGGTAACTTAATCGGTATCTATCTCAACCGAGGACCCCTCTAGCTGAAAAAAGGACGTATAAGCTCCTGGGGACTGTCTGTTTCCCATGCTGGTAAAAAAACTCACAAGGTGAACTGCTGTATCTGGTTAGGATCCCAGTGTACTCAGCTACTTGCAACCTTTGACAACTAAGGCCTGGGACATAGTACAGCAGGCCGTGCTGAGCCGTGCTGAGCCGTGCTGAGCCGCGCTGAGCAGATGCACTTACCCCCTGCATCTGTCATCAGCGCGGCTTTAGCAGCCGCTTCCGCATGCGTGCGGAGGCTCAGATATTTTGAGGAGACAGGCTTGCTTGAATTTCGGCGCTGAGGGGAGCGGTCACGTGACCGAAGCAGCCAATGGGAGCGAGGGACTAGCCCCGCCTCCCGCCATGCCTCCGCCACGCCTCCTGCCACGCCTCCGCTCCGCCTTCGCCCCGCCCCCCAAAGCGCGCTCACTGCCTTCGACTGCCAGGACGCAAAAAAGCTCCTGTTTGAGCAGGCGAGGCAGAGCAGGAGCGCGGATCAGCGCGGCCCGAGGCACCATGCCCGAGGCCTAACTCTCCCCCCTGTCTAGTACAGGGGTGCTCCACTCCAGCCCTTAAACCCCCCTAATAGGTCAGGTTTTCAGGATATCCCTGCATCAGCACAGGTGGCTCAATCAGAGGCTCAGATTGAGCCACTTGTGCTGAAGCAGGGATATCCTGAAACCTGACCTGTTGGAGGGCAGGGGGGCTGAGGACTGGAGTTGAACACCTCTGAACTGAGGCACAAGCATCTTGAGCTCGTTGGAACAGGGACTCATTAACCCCTATTCAATATGCTGTGAAGCCATCTTCCCCTTGTCAGGGTGGATACGGTAGGGCTAAAATATTTCTTGACAAGGAAATGTAGTTTCACAGCCTAGTGACCAGTGCCATTGTGCCCGTAACATTTGTGTGCGGGACTTTACTGGCTATTTCAATAATATAGGGCAGGGCTCTCCGAATCACAGCCCGTGGCTAAATACGGCCCCCGAAGGAGCCTTGATTTGGCCCCTGAAGGAGCGTTGATGTGGCCCTTGGACTCTCTGCTCCTGCTAATTTCATGCTAATTGCTTAGGCAGCTAAATGCCGTTTTTCACACCGAAACTCACTTCTATGTTAAGGTCATTTAAATATATACAGTATCACACAGATGCTATAAATGTTTGCAAGATATTGAAATATACTCGTTTTCATGTCTCTAAAAATGATATTACAATAGCCTGGCAGCACTTCTGCTCCTTCATTTTATCTTATCTAGGCCACTTTGGGGAGCTGCACTAGTTGAAGAGCCCTTTAAAGGGAACTAAATACTACTATTAAATGCAAACGTGTCAAACTTGCCAAATCACTCCAGTTCATACCTGCACCAGTCCTGGTTTTGTATTTCAATGCAGTGTCGGACCAAGACCGGACCAAACTGAGTGTCCTGTGTATGCACGTCATGCTCTCTCCCATACGTGACGCTCTCAGCTGCGTAGCACTGACAGTGCTGCAAGCCGACACTACTACGCGGTGGGCCACCTCACAATGGTATGAGAGCACTGGCATCTGTTGTTTTGGCGCCCCAGGCGAGTGCCCGGCCAGCCCGCCCCTTACTCTGGCACTGCTCCAATGTGATGGTCTTTGAACAACGTTGGTATTGTAAGTGGGACCTGCCTATGTCTCTTGGAGTCCGTTAGCAGGTCAGAAGGCGTGTGTTGAAGACTGGCAGGACCACCAATGGTTTGTGTGATAGTACCAGGGGGTACTATTACTTTTTTTATTTTGTCACCCCATAGAGTACCACTACTACTTTATTTTATGTACAGACTTACAATCCCACTTTCTTTTGGAAGAAAATGAGTTTTATTTCTGAAAGCCTCTTTCCTTATTTTTATCGGCATATACATTGCTTGGATCTTTCTAAAATATAGTAAAGAGCACTTTACCCCATTGTTTAAGTGGCACCACATAAAGGTGCATTCATTTGTTAACAATTAAGCAATCCTAATCAGGCCAATGAAATAGCTTCAAAAGAAGGGAATGGGGGAGCACTGGTTGAATAATAAAGTATAGTACAATCTGATTCAGGTGTGTATGACTCTGAAGTGCTGAGGTGGGTGTTATAAATCTAAAATAGTTTCAAACACTCACACGGCCTTGTGCGAATGCTTGAGCATCAAGGTATCTTTGCGTCCTAGCTTCTTTTCTTTATGGATTCGATCTCCGCTTCTCGTCTGGGCTCTTCCTTTCTTTCTTTATTGGTGTGATGTCACCTTCTTGCTTGATTCAGTGTATCCTGACTTCACTTCTCTCTTCCTAGGCGAAACGCGTTGCTCGAAATCCCCCAGCCTTTTTGACCTTTTGCGGCCACCGTCGGGAGCAGGACAAGGAAGTACAGAGCTCCATCCGGACGCGGAGCGAGCTACTGCAGCACCTCGAGCCCTGCTAAAGATCCCATAGAGACTGGCCTTTATACCCCATTCCACACCGCAGCTCACTGGCTGAGCAAGCGGGGGGTCTGTTGCATATCCCTGTTTTTTATCCTTGTTTATTGTTCAATAAAGACCATAGCCTTGACTCGCTGGGCTCACTATTTTATTACCATTCTGGGAGGAACCAACACGGGAGATGGCTACCTATTTTTCCATCCTAGGACGATAGACACAACAAAAGATACTTTTCCAAGTGTGCACTCACACTTGGGTAGTAGTAATACTTTGAATTATCTTTTTTATCCCTTTCATCGCTTGCCACTGAGTCAAGTTTTGCCATTTGAAGCAGTGGGATTACCCCTGGGAGCCCAAAGATACCATACCTTAGAGTGCACCTACACATGCCCGTGTGAGTGTTTGGTTATATATATCACCTCTGGATATAATGTTCCCCTAGAATTTGTCCTTGTTTGTTCATATTCTGTTCCTATTTCCATGCTTTTATTTCGAGGGTGATACCGCACACAAGAAAAAGGAGAGAAAAAGCACAGACGAGAGACGGAGACCAAACCTACAGGACAAAGAAGGTGACATCACACCAATAAAGAAAGAAAGGAAGAGCCCAGACGAGAAGCGGAGATCGAATCCATAAAGAAAAGAAGCTAGGACGCAAAGATACCTTGATGCTCAAGCATTCGCACAAGGCCGTGTGAGTGTTTGAAACTATTTTAGATTTATAACACCCACCTCAGCACTTCAGAGTCATACACACCTGAATCAGATTGTACCATACTTTATTATTCAACCAGTGCTCCCCCATTCCCTTCTTTTGTCGCCTTTACTTCGAAGGATCCTGGGTAGATCCTCCTTTGGGGTCGTTAGAGTCACAGGAGGAAAAGAAACAAAGGGATACTTTGCCCACCACCAAGGTTGCTATTACACCCTTATTCAACTTTTAATTATCTACAGGTAGCGCCCGGGTTCTTTTGTTCCAATGAAATAGCTTGTGCTATTAAGACCAGTATCACACCGACAGTCCTTCTGGCAATAAAAATGTGTTAAAGTTGCTCAGTTACAAACATATGCAATATAGTAGATCCCTTTTCCAAGTGACGCCTAAATGTTCATAATAGTGATAAAGAACCTGATGACGGCAGCCATATTCTTTTGGACCCACAACAAAAATGAATATAATGTGATTTCCCTCTGTTCAACTTAGAAAATATAGAAGACCGGTGCTTCAAGAATTGATTATGTACTTATAATATATCAAAAACTTCGCAATAGGATTCCGTGTAAATTATGTACAATGTATCAGCATCCCATACTTAGGGAACAGGGGACTAGTATCTAGTGCTGCCAGTAGTCTAAGCACATTTATAATCGCACATTTTATGTCCACAAACTGAATAATACGGGTATAAATGAGGGATCAAAGCTGAGGTAACTCACTCAGTAAGTGTCCTTTGTCCTCACCTTTCCAGGAAGTCCATGCTGAGGATCCAATGGCGTGCGAATTTTGCCCAAGAGGGAGGTAAGCAGAAAAAGGTAAAGAAGGCAGAGCACTGCCAACAATAACAGGAGGAGGCTCACATTTGAAACAATAGAAAATATTTATTTAAGGATCGTAACAGACCCCCTAGATAGTGATAACGCACCTACGTGTTTCAGCCCTGATTGGACACCTGAGAAATTGAACAAGAGTAACTTTAATAAGTAACCCAGGTATGAACAAGCACGAGCATAGGAACGGCGAAGGCGCGATGTCCACTGCTGATTCCCACAGAGCACAGTGCGCCTGGGTGCGCGCACATGCTCACAAGCACAGATAATTAACCAATCCGTTTAGCAGCCAGTAAACTGAATGCAAATACAATTATTAATGCCAAAAGGGACATTAAAAACAACAACACAGTAACATGAAACACAATGTCCAAAGTTGATATAGAGCATAAGATAGACAAACATAGGAAAGATGATACATAATGATATTGAGTACACATAGAGGCTTTACGCCAACTTGGGGATACTCTCTCCTATGCTGTACTGCCATCTGACCCAACCCTCTCCATCCGGGACATTGTGCCTTTAAGAGGCTGGAGTGGGTGCGCGCGCGTGCCAGGAGCGTGACCGCGTCGGGAGAGCCGGCGGGATCTGCGGAGGTATGAGTGGGGACAAGGGTAGTGCCGGGCGCCGAGACAGGTGAGCGGGGAGCGCGCCGAGGGCGGCGTGACTCCCCGAGCCTTACACCCATTAGGCACGGTAGGCCCGGGCGGCCACATTTTTTGGGCAGAAAAAATGTCTGCCCCCATATTGTTTTGCCGCGCTCTTGGGTCTATCAGGCCTGAACGGAAATCACTCAGCTGTTACGGCCGCCTCCTTACCTGCCGTCCCGCTTCTCCTTCTGAATTGCCGCGACAAATGACGTCATGACGCCACGTTACCACGGCAAAGTGATGCCGTGCGACGTCTTGTTGGTGACGCCACTGCAGTTCAGAAGGAGGAGGGGGCGGCAGGTAAGAGGGCGGGCGCAACAGCGATGTGCCTGGGGGCGGCGTATTTTGAAATCTGCCGCTGGTTATTGTCCTCCCTCCCACATTGTACTGCGCTGCCGAATATGTTGGTGCCATACATATTAAAGATAATAATAATGCATTGCAGGCCTCTCCTGCACAGAGATACTTTGTAGCTAAAGTTCTTACAGCAAGACCAGCTCCTTTGTGGTCTGAAATTCATTGCTTCAAGCATTAGGGGGCAGCAGAGGTAGCAGTTACTGGGTGGTAAACACCCATTTCCCGCCCAGATCCACAAAAGAGCGCTAAAGCTTTAGCACGACTTTAATCCCCTTCATATGAATAGGCGAGAAGGTGTGCTAAGCTTAGCCCCCTTTTGTGGATCTAGGCCTCTGTTTTCAGTCAGTAGGTACAGTACAATAAGATAAAAATACAACAAACGTTCCCAGCACTCAATGAAGAATATAAACAAAATATGTCCTGCAATCAGGTATTTTACTGATTGCATAACTGCAATTGAATGGATAATACATGAAAGAGCATGATAATGAAGTGCTAAAATAAACACAATGCATGTACCTCAGATAATGCTAGTTAATAGTAACATAGCTTGTCAACACGCGGAGGGGGAGACAGAATGCAACATATGGTCAAAAGTGATTAGTTCGTGAAGGTCCCTTTTTTGTTCCCGCTGCAGCACCATTATAGGATTTTTTCCCTTTGATACTAATATTGATTTCTATTTTTGTGCTGTCTATACTATATACTTTTAGTACAATAAGATGTTCACGGCTTGTTTTCACTCTCACTCTATCATCACAGCAAATATGGCTCAGGAGAATAATGGAAGGTGGCTGAATATGATGGATTGGATGATGCAACTCTGTTTAATTGCTCAACGCTACGTAGCGGTGTGTTTTTTAATTGCGGTTTAGCTACTTCAGTGCCGGTGAGGCCTGTAGCAAATGTTAACCCTTTAAGTAACAAAGCAAGGAGAGGAGCAGCATTGTATGGTTGTGTAGCAATGACTGTATTAACAGCAGCAAAGATCTTTCAACTACGAGATAAGCTTCAATTCTCTCCATACAAATGTAAAATACACCTGTTATCTTATAGCCATTTAGCAAACCCGGTTATGCATTTTGTTGCGATCCTTGCCTTTGAGTTTTTATGTTTAAGCAATTTACAAATACTTGCTTGCAAAATCCTTACGCTTAAGGCTGGTTCTATAGTGCGGGCGCGCGTTACACCGTGCGCTCGCGAGGCAGTTTTAGTTGGCTAAGGATAGCCAGCCATTCTATAATAGTGCCGCGCGCGCGCATGGCAGGGAGCTTGGAGCGAACCGAAAAGGGAGAAGATGAGGAAATGAATGATTTCGCACCGCTACCGGCGCTGTAATATATGTGTGTGTGTGTGTGTGTGTGTGTGTGTGTGTGTGTGTGTGTGTGTGTGTGTGTGTGTGTGTGTCAAAGTTAAATAAAAAATATTTTTATTACAACATTTTTTTTTATTTTAAAAATAGTATTTAATACGTAATTCACAATCTCTACACACACATACACATATACACACACAGTACCTTCACTCACAGCATACACACGAAAAGCATGCGGCACGTGCACGCGCTTCGCACATGCACACGCGCGCACACGGCCGCACACAGAATAGAACGGCCCTAAAGGTTGAAATGCCTACTGGTTCCTCATAAAAGTGCTAGTTCAGTAAATAAAAAATATTTATAAATATTTTTCTTTATTTCAATTTGAAAGAAAAAAATAGAATAGTCTACATTTTTTTTTAATCTTCTATTTTTAATCTATTTGTTGCTTGCTTTCTTTGCTACTGTCTGCATCGCGGAGCCGTCTGGCACAAAAAGGGTTAACAGCTCTATATCGATCATGTTGTCCTCTCTGGAGAGACAGAGTGGATTGCTGCTGCCGCCTTCTGCCCTCTAGTGATTTCACTGTTATTCCTCCTCAGTTGAAGTGAGGAATTTTGACAGAACTTAAATGATGAATGTTTTCCTTTAAAACAAAAGCAAAAAAGTAAACTATGCTGATTTGGAAAAGACAGCTTCTTTTTTTGTGTTTCTGTCCAGAAAAAGTGGAAATTGAAGCAGGGCCTTAGGTCACAATCTTCTACTACATTTACACATTTAACATTGCATAGGAGATACCGGCACCCCATGACAGAGGCCTGTATCTCGGGGAGCAGGGGGTCCCCGGACCTGAAATCAATGCGGTTCTGCTCCGGAGACCCCCTGCTCATGCATAATAGTATTAACATTTAAATAAAAACAGCTTCATTACCTTAGCGGCTAGCCGCTAAGGCAATGAAGAGGTTCAACTTCAATAGCCTGTTTATTGGGAACAGAGGGGGTGGATGAAGGGGGTAGTAGACCCAGGGTGGGTGGCTGGCCTGCCGGGAAGGTTGAGGGAGGAGTTAACCCCTTCACTACCATAGCGGTGGGAACCGCTATAGTAATTAAAGGGTTAACCCACCTCCCTCGCTACCCACACGAGGGGCCTAACCACCCACCCCGGGACCACTATCCCCACCGTCTATCCATTGATTGGAACAATGGTAAGCCACAATAGCAGTCAATGGGCTACCTAAAAAAAACAACAGCACCAAAAAGACACAACAAAAAAAGAAATACACAAGCACCTAAACACCAGAAGAATAAAATAATAAAAAAAGTCTAAACAACACATCAATAAAATTAATCTAGCACCAAAACAGCAAAATAATTAAATTAATCAAACACCTAACCAACAGAAGAATAAAAGATATTAAATCGCTAACCAACAGAACAAATAAATAAAGTAAATGCCAAAACAATCATAAAATGTAATAAAAACAAGCCCTAAAAATACATAACAATTTACTTAAAACAATAAACAGAAATAGAAAACATAACAAATAAGTCAAAACAACCATTTGCCAAAAAAATGCATTGGCCGTCACTATATTTATCTATAACCTAAAGGGGCAGAGATAAATACATTAGCAGCCAATGGGCAAGCAAAAACATAAATAAAATAAAAATACAATTAAAAAAACCTGTCAATTTAAAATTACAGGGGGAGCATGAAGGGAAAAGAACATAAAACAGGAAAAAACAATCTAAGTGCAGACAATAAAATTCAAGTGATATAAATTCTGCGTTCTTTCTTGGCTCATATGTGATGTCTACTTACAAGATGTAAGTCAAAATCAAGCGGTTTTGACACTCAATGGTCTCTGCTGTGCAGGTATTCCCACCAGGTGATAGGGTCTCCAGCTCTCAGCTCCGCAGCAAAGTGTATGTAAAAGAAATACAGACCATAGTGCAGACCAGTATGATGTAAAAAAACTAGACTTTATGGGGTTTTAAAAATGAACACTTACAATAAAAACACTCCTGAGGAAGCCACACACCCTTTTTTGGCGAAACGCGTAGAGTGGTAGCCGCCCAGAGAGGAGAGAGAAGAGAGGAGAAATTTACTGACAGATACTCACAGAACCGCGACCGGAAGTGACGTATCGGGACGGAGCGGAAGTGACGCATCGTTGTAAAAGTGAAGCTGAAACATCCATCAGAGAGGCTGTATCCCAGTGAAGAACTCCACAGTACCTGCGGGCAGCTGCTATGGGAAGGTGATCGACCCACAGAAGAGGGAACCCACGAGGGGAGAGAGACCTGGATCAAAGCGCCCACCGCTGGAGGTACAAAGTCCCTGAGAGTGGTGGTCCACACCAAGTCACACCGGAGGAGGCGGGTGAGCCTGAAGTGTAAACCAATTAATCTTCTCTCTTTGATCACAATGATTGTGGTACATGCCTGAAATACTTGTTTTTATTGTAAGTGTTCATTTTTAAAACCCCATAAAGTCTAGTTTTTTTACATAATACTGGTCTGCACTATGGTCTGTATTTCTTTTACATACACTTTGCTGCGGAGCTGAGAGCTGGAGACCCTATCACCTGGTGGGAATACCTGCACAGCAGAGACCATTGAGTGTCAAAACCGCTTGATTTTGACTTACATCTTGTAAGTAGACATCACATATGAGCCAAGAAAGAACGCAGAATTTATATCACTTGAATTTTATTGTCTGCACTTAGATTGTTTTTTCCTGTTTTATGTTCTTTTCCCTTCATGCTCCCCCTGGATTACAACTGGAGAGTGACGATTTGTGGGACTAGCGAAACCAGTCCCCACCAGCTGGGTTTGAGCAGGGGGTTTGAACCTTTTAATAATATTATCACGTTATTTGAACACAATATCACTGTTTAACAATTAATTGATTTGGTCAAAATATTCACTGTATATTATTAGTGTACACTAATAGAGTTAGCGCCGTTTTCTTTCACCTTCACGTAGCACAATTTAAAATTACACACATTCAATATTTTTCTTACCTTTAGAAGTCTTCACCCTCCGAATCCCGGGAAGCTCTTGACCCTCGACGTCATCCTCCGACATCCTCTGTGATCAGGTACAAAAATCTTCTTTTCTTCCACCTTGAATCTTCTTTTCATTGTAATCCATTGTGTATATATATATATATTTATATATATATATATTTTTTTTTTAAATTCGGAACAAGCGATCGATTACAGGAGAACGGATCGATCTGCAGCTTAGCTAATCAATTGTCAGTGTGCAGATTGTATTGATGCCCATATTGAATAGGAAAAAATATATATATTTTTTTTTAAATGGCAGATTTAAGATGGCAGTCTTAAGCTACAGGCTGACACGGTCCCTTTCTAACTCAGATGCAATACAGGAAAGCCATCTACCACTTACCACCTTTATCTTTCTCTTTTAAATGTTTAATAATTTCAAATATATTTAATGGCTTTGCAAAGTTAGGCACAAAAATGCTTCACTGCAAAAAAAGCACAATAACAATGATCATAGCACCTACAGCTTTCATTAGGAGCTAATCAGAAGCTGAAACCTGAGGAAAGGATGCAGCAGCAGTTTCAAAATTGCCGTGATTAGGCCTGAGTTGTAATGCAGTTTTAATAAAGTCACAATTTTGGAGGAGCCATAAAAAGCCCTTTCACATCAATATTTCTCCGACATAGAAAAACACCGGTGGATTTTATAATGAAGTATCTAAAGGGGGAAAAGGCAGAGTGAACAATTGTGTTTAATTGAAGTGGAATTGGGCCTTTAAATAGGTTTCTTACATGTATTTTCTTCTCTTTAGTCCTGTTTTGTTTTGTTGGCTATTTATATCCTATTAACAATTTATTTTTGCTTTTAAGAAATACTATTTAAAGATAAGTCACAGATCATATATTTGTTACAAGGATGGTAGCCCAATTGATTCTCAGTTACTTAGTAAACATTTACACGTGGATAGTGAATTCTCTTGTTCTTCATCGGATAACCTTTACAGTGCCCTAATAATGTACCTGGTACGGAATTGGCGCTGGCCCTCCAGGGGTTCTTGTGATGTACCATTATATTATTGCTCATTTTCATGGGGCTTATCAGGCTGATGGCTTCATTGGAGCGGTGAGCCTGATCGAAACAGAAGTGGAGGACAATACACCGCCACCGGAGCAATCACATGGTCACAAATCCCAGAAGTCTGGTGGCATTCGGTACCAATAAATATATATATATCCCCCTGTGTGATGCGAGCAGCACACTCACACTGCCCCTTATCAGGTCCCTCTGCAGGGGGCCATCGACATGTGACTTATGATGGACATAGGATCAGCCAATAACCAAGGCTGTGAAAGAGGTGGGACTAAGGGCTGTTATATACAGGATGCGGCCGCGCGTTCCTATGCGAACGCGCGTGCACGTGCCGCATGCTTTTCCTATATATAGTGCCGGGAGCTGCAGGTAATGAATATATGTGTGTGTATGTGTGTGTATATGAGTGTATGTGTGTCTATAGAAAGGCTGACTAACGTCAGCCAACTAAAAATCCACGCGCGCACGGCGTAGTGCGCGCCCGCCACTAAAACGGGCCTAAGAAGACGGGTTGACAGGGCACGTGTGAGGGAGATCTGCATGAGCCTGAAGGACTTCAGGCTTGATCTAGTGTGACCCGGGGCCAGTCTGCGTCCTGCTAAGAGAGAGCATACATTGACTGGTGGGAGATCAGCAGATCGTGCAGGGAGGCCCAGGAGATCATCACCGGGAAGCCGCACAGAAAAGCGAGCGCCGTCGGAAGGGGCACTTAGTCACAGCTAAAAGTGGTACAGAAGTATTTTGCGAAGTACAGGCCCGCTACACTCAGTTGCATTAACAAGCTCCAATGGGGTGGTGGCACCATCACACGGACCTATATACCCAGGATTGTGTGTCCGCAGCCTCAGATACTGATATGCACCTGCGCAGCATCTATGGGGAAAGTTATGTTGATGTGTTAGGAATGCAATGATCCTAAAGTATCTATATATCCTAAATAAAACCGGTTATTTTACAAACGTGATTGTAGTTGTCTCACGCTTTATGATCTAAAACCACGTGTGGCATATCACCCAGACAGAGAGGACTCAAGCCCCCACCATAGCAACAGGTATCAGTCTGGGGGCTAGATAAAATAGGGGTTACACATGTAACCGTGTTTCCCCCACCCTCTGGGAGATCTGCCTGTTAGAGGGTGTGTAGTGCTGGGTACTTGCTGGTTCACAGGATGCTTAGCTTTCCGCCGATGGCATGGGGAAGACAGGACAGGCTTTTGGGGTGATGTTTAGTTCTTCTCTCGGTGGTTCAGCGCCTCCATATTTTGCAGGCTCCAGGAATGCTGGAGACAATCCCCACAGGAGAACTCTCTGATACTCCCCCTGATAGATTGTACTCAGAGGCAGGAGTATATTTTAGAAACTGGAACAACTTTATTCTTCAACTCACAGCATACAGTCAGCATACACTGCATACACTTGGCCTCCAGCCTTCAGATGGTCCCTGGACTCAACCCTGGGGCTTGAGGCCTGCAGAGGCGGTCCTTTGCTCTTCCCTCACCGCTTGATGGGATGAGAGGTATCTTTCCCACTCCCCTAAGGGAGGCGATGGAAGGTGGCCAGATCCCTGTGCACACTCTTCCGTGGGACAGTCTCTCTCAGGGGAGAGACAACTGACAAAATTTACATGTGCAGCCCCTTGATAAAGTTCCTACTAGGAACGAAACGCGTCAGAGAAACAGGAGTCTCTGTGATGTCCAGCAATATGTCCAAATAAAGCTGATTTTATCTACATTTTGTGGCTGAGATCCTGATTTTGCAGTGCCCGCCTACAAACTTACCTTCTGCAGCCCCTTAAGTACCCTGGGGCAGGGTCCAAGGTCTGAGCCCAGGATTGGGCAGAACACAGGCCTGGTCCTGCCCTGTCACTCAAGGGAGCTGCTCATTGCAGAGGAAAGCCCGGATTGGGCCTAACACTTCCTGCATAGTACCAGGACTTACATGTTAAGCAGGGCAGATTAGTAGCCAAAACAAGACATGGCTACACACATATATACTTAGATTGTAAGCTCTTTGGGACAAGGCCTCCCTTTACCTTATGCTGCCATTTAACTGCTGCGCATATCCTCATTGTTTGTAATTTATTTTCCTTTGTATTGTACTTTTGCAAAGCGATGCGTACATTTTTAATGCTATATAAATAAAATGGTACATTCATATATGAAGCCAGATGGTGGTGACCAAGAGTGCATGGAAACGGACAATAGCCACAGGGCTAGCGGGTACTTGACCAGCCTATGAGGAGCGCTGCTATGCTGTTACTATTAGTCTGGCAATATGGGGGGATATAGATGCAGGCTTGGCTATGTGAGGAAGGTGAGAGATCAGGGTGCCAGGGACATTGGAAAAAAAAAGTGTGTGTGGCCACCAATCGTGTGTGTGTGTGTGTGTGTGTGTGTGTGTGTGTGTGCGCGTGCGCGT
Source organism: Ascaphus truei (assembly GCF_040206685.1). Taxonomy (NCBI): domain Eukaryota; kingdom Metazoa; phylum Chordata; class Amphibia; order Anura; family Ascaphidae; genus Ascaphus; species Ascaphus truei. The sequence goes on along the minus strand of NC_134485.1, from coordinate 212,177,699 downwards.
GCGCATGTATATATATGTGTGAGCATACATACATACAGAAAAATAGAGAGAGAGATATATAGAGGATCACAGGTTTCCATCTTTTATTAGACTGATACAAAATGCTCATGATGAGTTTATTTGTAATGTGTTCTGTAGTTTCTGGCACAGAGCCCTGTCTCCCCACAATGCTGCCCACCTGTTGATGCGAGTCTACACAGGAGCTAGGAAGTCATTGTTACACCCCTCTGACAACCACATAACTCTTTTTCAGATGGATACATCTCCTAATTTATGAGCTCGGATTTAAAAAAAATGGAGCTATTTCCACATGAACACTACATTCCTTCTGAGAAAGAGGAAGTGTCTCTGTGTCACCTGCCGTGCCATGATTCATTATATGCTTCTGTCATCTGCCCCCTCCCCACACTGTATATCATACAGGGAGCTGACGGATGGACGAATGTGCTGAGGGAGCTGTATCCTGCTTTAAATTATTTGTGCACTTTCAGAGTTTCACATACTGGGGGGGGGGGGGAGAGACCTTGATAGTCAATATTTTCTTGATTGTTACAATATAAAAAAATAAAATGCCTTATTGCACTAGTCATGCTTACTTTTTGTGGCTCCATCTTATACAATGACTCGATTTGTTTGCATACGATTTCAAAAGTTCATTACATTAAATTGCTACCACGTTTGATCAAATGATAGAAAAGGTCGTGCTTTGACCATATTATAATTCTGATGTACACAATGTTGCTAAGCCAGATTTCACCAGGTGCTGAAAGTGTTTAAGTTCGCTACACAGTACGTTTACTAGGTGACTGTACATGTAGATGCTGTATCTACCATGATGCAACCATGGCTCATAAATGCACATTGAAGATTTAGTATTACATGAGTAAGGCAATCAGTGCAATGGGAAGAAAAGTCCCACAAGACATTATGCAAATGATGCAAGTGACCAGCTACATTAGAGAGACATATCGTCAGCTCCATTGTAGCTGGGCAACGGTGTTCTCACGCCATCTTTTGGAAATACTAATAAAACCTGTGCTAGCATAACTCACTGTACTAGATCTTATATCCATGTTGAAGGTGTTGTCGCTCATTAGCCAAAGGCATTTTCTTTCTGTATCCCTGGTCAAGATAGTGATCAAATCCCTTTAACAAACTAGAGTTACTACTGTGCCTTATTGGAAAACATTCTTAAACGTCACAAACATTGTGGTGAAGCTCTTTAAGCCTCATTTTAGACAGGTGTACAGAACTAAAGAGGTGTGAAACTGTCCCAAATATGTTTGCCAAATTTTTTTTTATTTTATTTTGCGTTCTTACGAAAAATGTCACCAATCCTGAAATCAGTGAATTTGTCAAATTTGATAAGACTGAGAAATCCAGGCCCTGAAATCGAGAGAGGGAGAGAGGGAGAGAGGGAGAGAGGGAGAGAGGGAGAGAGGGAGAGAGGGAGAGAGGGAGAGAGGGAGAGAGGGAGAGAGGGAGAGAGGGAGAGAGGGAGAGAGGGAGAGAGGGAGATTGGGAGAGAGGGAGAGAGGGAGAGCGGGAGAGAGGGAGAGATTCTATTTAGTAGAGTCCACTGACATATTTACCTGCAGATCGTCATTTAAAACGTAAAACTAGCAGCGCTACAAAGAACAAACAATTATTATTATTTATGTTGCCTCTACCCTAGCAAAAGTCCTATTTCAGGGTCTGGATCTATCAGGCTTCTGAAAAGTTAGGAGAAACAAAGAAAATTGTTATGATTTTTTTGTCCAAAAGAGCCAATTTTGCAGGATTCGCAAACTTCTCACGCATCTCTAAATACTAGACATATGCACGGAAAACACAGTCAGGAGGATAACCTTGTGACTTTTCAAGAAGAACGTGCAAAGTGTAAACTACTAAACAAGAAGTGACGGTTTTGTAAAATAAATACATTTTTTTAAAAGGGGATGAAAATAATATAGTGAACCCCCTAACATACCGGCCATCAGCTTCTTTCACTGGGACGCGGGATGAAAATGGCAATTAGAAAACTTCCATTGACTTGCATTGTGATGATGACTTTTTTTTCTATGGGAGACAGAAGTAAAATTAAAGAGTTTCCGCTAAAAACTAGATTGCTCAGCGTGTTCCCTACTACCATCACAGTTCAACGTCTGCTAAAATGTTTTGTAAAACATAATACTTGAGCCCCCTTGCAGCAGCAGCAGCAGCAGCAGCATCATCATCAGCAGCAGCATCAGCATCATCAGCAGCAGCAGCATCAGCATCATCAGCAGCAGCAGCAGCATCATCATCATCATCAGCAGCAGCAGCAGCAGCATCATCATCAGCATCATCATCATCAGCAGCAGCACAGAAAGTGACCTACAGAGGTCACCATATACCTCAGTCAATTCCACAATCAATATAAAGTGATTGCTCCAAGGACAAGCACCGTGTCATACTTTCATCTGCATTGTGCTTCCCAGAAGTTCGAAGAGAAGAATTACCATGATGAAACACAATTAAAATGGTCTGAAAAATAGAGGAGACTTGTTTCTGCATTTTAATTTTTTTTATTTCCTCCTCCCCCCCTCTTTTTTTTTTTTTCTTTCTTTTTTTCTCTGGAGAGATTCTCATTTTCAAGTTTCTCACTTTTCATTTCATATTTGACATAAAAATAAATCAAACTAGACTGTACACGTCAAAGCATAAAAAAATTATTTGTATGATACATTGCACCTTTAAAGCATCAATAGCGCCTGCAAATGGAATTTTTGTCAGTGTCAAGAAAATGATGTAAATTCATTCTGCCACTGACCTCTATCTGCGATACAAATAGGTTTGATAAGAATAAAACATTTTCGGTTTAATTTATCTTTATACTTATAGTAATATAATAAGCGGATATCCTGTATTCATCTTTTCCCTTTCAGCAGCTAAATGGTTTGCGGTGTGTGTGTGTGCGTGTGTGTTATATATATGTATGTATATTATATATGTATACATATACATTATATATCCAATCTGCAGGAAAAAATGGTGAGACGGGCACTGCTAATTAAAACAGGCTGGAGGCAAAGTGCTACAAAAAAGGCTACTTTATTATGGCATGATAGCCAATATAAAAAAACAAGGAGGGTCCTCTGACGCGTTTCGTCCTCTCTCTTTTTTCCCCCTCTTCTCTTTCTTTATTATTTTTGATCTATTTATGGTTTAATATGGCTGTATGAGTCCATGTCCCATCAATTGTAGGGACACTACTATATTAGATGTGGATTTGCAGTATAATTCCTTCTTCGTCCTTTTTTTCCTTTCCTCTTTATTTTATTTGTCTTTGGTTATTTTTAGTATATTTGTCTTTCAACATGCATTGTGTGTGTGCGTCAGTTTGATGTGTAAGGTCAGACAAGCTAATTGTTATACACTTTAAATGTTTATATGCACTGTTTTTAATGTTGTTTCAGTATGCCATCATCCTGTGTCCACATTGGGTTACTAACTAACACTTATGCATTTCTAGCATTAGTGTGCACATGATTGATGGCATATATTATGGTTTGAGCTCTTTTTAATTTATTCACTCCCTGCCCGTAATGTGCGGGCG